>NC_056524.1:176397514-176653221 GCF_019175285.1 Sceloporus undulatus
CATCATCATCATCATCATCATCATCATCATCATCATCATCATCATCATCATCCTATTTGTTTTCCTTCTAATCTAGCAGCAGAATGCTAACATGGTTATAGCCAAATAGAGCTGTTGAGAAACTAAGAAATATCAACCCACTCAAAAGAGTAGAAACATTTTTTAAATAATAAGGGTGACCTGCCACTCTCTCCAAAAATTTAATGAGAACTGATCCATAGAAAGTACAGAACCACTGGGAAAAGTGTAGAATTCAGAGACATAGCCATGTTATTCTGGAAGTTCAGTATGCAAAGGGATATTGTAGCTTCTTCGGGATTAATTGAGAGAAATAAGTTGTAGTTTTAAACCTTTGTAGACTTGGTCTACTTCCTGGATAGGAACAGAAGAAGGAAAACAGAAAATGTGTTTAACTATCGCAGTGGTTGTTATTAGTTAAATCTGGCTTTTAAAAAACAGAGAATACAAATGGCTTAGAACATTTAAAAATTAAGATTAAAAAGAAATTTTATATTTGAAAATCAACAGTACTTTCAGCCCCCCCATATCCATGGATACTCGATCCACAGATTCAATTATCCACAGCTTGAAAATATTTTTATAAATCCAAAAAACAAACCTTGATTTTGCCAGTTTATATAAGGGACACCATTTTACTAACCATTGTATATAATGAGACTTGAACATCCATAGATTTTGGTATCCATGGTAGGGCCCTAGAATGAAACCGCAGTGGATAACAAAAGCTGACTGTGTAATGCAACAATACTAAAAGTAGACATGAATGCAGACATTAGAACAGCAGATTACTTCTTTCACAAAATGTTTCTCCAAAGCAGTTTGCTTGCCTACTTGATGGCACTACATGGGACTGGAATGCTTATGAAATGCAATCAACTTCTACATTTTATAAATGTGTTTGCACAACAAGCTCTTTTCTTCTTCTTCTTTTTGCTTCAGATGCCTGTGTTAAATCAAATAATATAAATATACTACTAAGAAAACTGATTTGCATATACAGTTAGCCTTCTGTATCCAGATTCTATACCTGCAGATTCAACCATCCATATTTTGCAAATATTCAAAAAAATATAAATTCTAAGAAGAAAAGTGAAGTCAAATGCTTTCATGGCCAGAATACATAGGTTTTTGTGGGGGTTTTGGGCTATGTGGCCATGTTCTGGAAGAATTTATTGCTGTTGTTTCACCAACATCTGTGCATGGCATCTTCGGAGAAATTCTCTGAAGATGCCAGCCACAGATGCTGGTGAAATGTCAGGAACATGGCCACATAGCCTGAAAACCCCACAAAAAAATCTAAGAAGCAAACCTTGGTTTTGCCTTTCTATATAAGGGACACAATTGTACTTTGCCATTGTATTTAATAGGAGCATCCACATATTTTGGTATCCATGGGTTGTCCTGGAACCAAACCCCAGCAGATACCAAGAGCCCACTTTTTATGCTGAAGCCATTCCTCCTTTAATGTGGTTCCTCAAAGACTTCAGTGTTCATGAAGAGGCCCTCTGGCTTCTCCTCTGTGATGTTCTTCAGTATCTACATGAAACCACTGAATGGTCATTTTGGATTGAAACATTTTTTGCATGTGGATAGTACATAGTTTTACTTCTCTTCCAGTCTAAAATATGACAGAAGTCGAAACAGATGTTTGAGAGCCTGGGAATGCTCTTGGAACCAGCCCTTTCTATGAAAGTGTCAGCATTAGCAGTAGACACAGGCGTGCTTTTTACAGGCTACATCTGGTCCAACATTTGCAATCTTATTTCGGGAAAGGAGACCTTGTTTCTACTTGATTCCCTCTATGATAATGGCTGGCATAGCATAATGTTTAGCATCCTGTTGAATGTTTATGAGATCATAAGCTGGACTTAATATCTTGTAACTTTTGGCATTCACATTAACAGTTGTCAGTAATGTGACCCACAAAATCTAAAGCAAGTGGCTGTGGCAGGATCTCAAGGGGTCTCTCCAGTTGCCTGTCTCAATATGCCCCATGATTGGGACAGCATTGTAATTGTTATTTTCTAGTGCTCCAGTGTGCAGCATCAGAAACCCTTTGAATGAGACACTGACTGCTTGGCTTAAGAGGTATGTTTTTGAGTGGTTGCATCAGCAGAAGTATTACTATCATCATCATCATCATCATCATCATCATCATCATCATCATCATCATAGCTGTTGACTGGAACTGGAACAGTGAAAAATGTCACAGCTAAAAAATATACATCAAATACAGAAGTTAAAAAATATAATTAAACTGTTGATTTTAATAGCTATGTTTCTTACCCATTTTAATTTTATGGATAGCTTGATTTTATGTTGAACTTTTGTATTTTATTCATTTGGTATAACAAACAAACAAAACACAGATACACACTAGCTACATCTCCCAAAGCAGGATCTCAGGTATTGTATGTGCGACTGTCGTTACAAACACTTGTAGTAGAAAACTTAAGGACTCCACATCTTCAGAAATGATTGTTGATGGTGTATAATGCGGGGGAGGGAGGATTATAACTATACAGCTTTCTGGAAAAGCTAGTCCCTCAGTTGGTGGCCACCATCTATCTTTGTTATCAGTTTTGATTTTAGGGTCAGTGCTAAACTGTGCTATTTAGGTACAGATAGATTCGGTCCGGTAGGTCAAAAAGTTTAAAAGATGCAATCAAATCCGCCTCAAAAACTCACAAAATTTGAGAAATCTCCTTGACTGTGAGCAAAAAAACGTGTGCTGCTAAAGACCAGGGGAGAAAAGAAAAAGGAAACATTAAGAACATTTTTCAATTCTCATTGTATTTGTTTATAAGACCTTCATTTCTTAAAAAGACAAAGTTGTCAGAAATTACCATTTTAAACAGCTCTCTAGACACTAACTTAAAGAATATTTGGAAAGCATCTTTAAAAAGTATAACATTTTGATCTCTGTAAAACTTAGGCTCATCTCTCTTCTTGAAAGTGTCACATTTCTATGGGATCAGAGCACCCTGTTCATTAGTTGTTACATTCTGTTCTGTGTATCATGATTTTCCTGTACATTGGATTGTCCAAGCTGAATGGTGGACTAGATCCAGCATGACAATACATGATGAAGAGGGAAAACAGTATGATGGCAGAAATATTCCCACCCACCTACCCACTTTGAACTTGTTTTCTCATGCAGCATCTCTTCATGCTGTGTCTGCTCATACATGATGCTTTACTATAAGAAGTCTAAAATAAGGGAATAAAGGTTTGGTTTCTTCCAGGAAGAAGGGAACGTTCCATTATGCAAGAGTTCCCATATTCCCTTTTTATTCCTTTCCCACATGAGGTCATGATAGAAGAAGTTAATAACTCCTTGAGGGTTATGATTACAATTATATTGGCCTAATTGCAATTTTAATACTTACCTAACTGAACTATTAACACTAATGAAGGTATTTTGCTGGTTCTTGTCCAGGAATACTCAGAAATGCTAATGACTAATTTTCTGTTGGTTTGATGCTGCAATCCCATCTACACTTGTGTGGGAGTAAGCCGATGGAACTCAATAGTACATGATAGGCATGTATAGTTTGCATTATGTCTAATTAACAAACTGTAAGCTGCTCTGATAGCCTTGGCTGAAGAGCAGGATATTTATTACTATTATTATTATTATTATTATTATTATTATTATTATTATTATTACTAGAGCTATCAAACTGTTAAAAGAGTGATTGTTCCTTCCGCATCTCATTCTTAAACCTGACATAAATATGTGACATACACGTAAAAAACTTTTTCTCCTGCTTCCATGTAAATACATACAAAAACAAATCTAATAGCCTTACTGGGCGATGTTTTTAAGTAGGGAATTGAACAGCTAATTGCATGAGAACCAATGTTGTTCTTTAAGAGAGTTCTTTTGTTACAGGCAGCTGCATTTTTCCATCACAATACCCTTGTGCTGGGAACATATGCTGGTAAGTGGGGATTGGGGGGATGTCACAGTTCCTATGTGTCCCCCTAAATCAAGGGCTATGTAGGGATCATGAATACTACACAGTTATGAATGCATAACTCCAAGTTAACTCCACATGCTCCCAACAGGATCCTGGCCATTTTTATTTATTTAGGGAAGAATTCAGAATCACATGGATGTGAAACTGAGTTATGTGTCTGTAACCATATTTATGATCCTCGTGTAAGTCACAATAGTGGCACTATTGCTACAACTGTAACTGGCTCCCGCAAACATACTTCAGCAGGCATCATCCTCGCCAAGAGAAGGAGGTCCGTTCTGCTGGTAATTAGTGGGTGACATTTCCACCCTCCTTCCATCAATCATTGAGATTGCGACAATCACAAGAAGGAACCTTGTTTCACTTCCATAGCACAGTCTCATTGACTGGCAATGGTGGTGTGTGGAAATGTCATCTAATCATCACCATCCCCTTCACCAGCAGAATAGACCTCCTTCTCTGACTGTGGCTGATGCCCAGTAAGCTTTAACTTTGTATGATAGCCTTAAGTGGGCATCTTAGAATCATAGAATCATAGAGTTAGAAGAGACCGCATGGGCCAACCAGTTCAACCCCCTGCCATCTTATACCCTTGTATGCAATAATTATGCAAACGTAACTAAGTAGCCCATGTAGAACAAAATAGTGAAGATCCAACTAGTATCCCTTTTCCCCCTGAAGTAAACATGCAAATTTCCCATTTGCAGCTAAAACTGATGAGTGGATGATATAGGACTGAGTTCTGTATGACAGAAATTACCAGCTGCAGGACTCATGGTTTTGTTGTGAAACCCCTACTGAACAGTCATTCCATTGCTGATGGATGGGGTTGGATCAGAGAAGGGGATGGCTATGTGCCATATCCAGAAACAAACCAATAACATCCTCCACCAAGATCCATGACTGGGGTATAGGCAGGTCCTTCTCTGATCCTTCTCTGATCCCCCAGATTCTCCACTTGCCACAAAATGGGCTTTCGGGGGGGGGGGTATTGGTCTCACAGGGGGCTTGGTTGTTGCAGCAGGGAAATCAAACCCTGGCCTCCAGAGTAAAGTGAAGCCCTGATCTCTAGAGTTGTAGTCCAACACAAAAATCACTGTGCCACACTGGCTCTCTACCAATTGCAAAACTGTAACTAGACACTACCTGGACACCCCAGAGTTTTCATTACCCATTGGCTAAGAGGGCAAGTTCCAGCACTAAAAGCTCTATTGTGCTATAGACAGAAGGGAAAGACCTGAAGACGTATGCTGGCAAATCTTTATGCCTTGCCCTCTTGATATAGGGCATTGGCCATGAATTCCAGAAACATCATGTCATGCAGAAGAAAGATTTGCTTGTGCATTTCAATAAGCATTTTGCCCTGTCCTCTTTGCTTGATATTCTGCTCCACATAGTCTAATTAGAATTTATGCTGATTGCATAGGAGATTTAATTGCATTAATATAAACTTTTTTGTTCATTAATTTTTTCCCGTTCACTGATGAGAACAATCTGCTTTTTTCTTATGGTTAAGCCTTCTTTCTTGTCAGTAAAGACCATTAAATTCTGCTTTATTAGCAAACTTAAATGATATAAAAATGGCTAATGACCTGCCATGGGAATTGAGAAGATTATGTTTTCAGATCATTTTAATTTCAAACTGTCCAATTCTGTGACTTTTAACTTTACAGGAAGGACTTGCGTGGGAGCAAGTGGGCAGAGTTGACAAAGAACTAATTAAAAACAAGCAGTAACATATTTTTTATTTTAATTTTATTTTCTTAATAAGCCAAGAATTAGGTTCAAATAATAAATGTGGTGTTTGGGCTCAAATGCAATGAGGCATTCCAAGAAGAAGATAGAAACTGTGAAAAAAAATGCTTTAAAAGGGAGTACAGCATTCTTTATTTGATGCTCAGTTCCACCCAACATGAATTCCTCCCACTGATGTACAAAACTCTATGTAGGCCATTTTGTGTGAGAAATATACATACATCTCTTTTCCCCAAGTATGTATATCATATAGGAATGATATACAGATTACAAAGCATTTTTCCTGGATAGCAGTGATATTTGTGGATAAAAATTATCTTGTGAACATGGGGTAAAAGGGTATAAGAAGATGCCCACTTAAGGCTATCTATGGCCTGGTACAGACTGCCCAAAAATGATTGTCTGCAGGCAACCATTTTAACTCTGGAGGGACACCGCAGCCACTAGACCGTGTGATGTCCCTCCAGGGTTAAAAGAACCCAGTGCCTGGGTTATGTCACAAGTACACCAATCATGATGTAACACATGTGCTGTGACATATAGATGCTTTGCGTCCATTATGTCAAAATGGCGGTGGCTGTATGGACAGGATGCCACCATCAGGCTGCCACTATTACCTACTAGGGTTCCGGACCGTGCAATTGCTGCGCAGTCCAGAACCCTTGTATCACCACTGCCACGCCCCTTTTGGCCTGTCTGTCTCGGGCCAAACAAAGTTAAAGCTATTGTATGAATGGAGAGGGAGAAGTCTCTCTGCATTTCCCCCACATCTCCCCGCATACCTTGTTTGTTTTAACTATTGGCAGATATGGCATCCCCAGTTGGCTTGTCCTGTTCTTCTCCATCTGTACTACAAGCTCCAAAGATGCCTGGGCTAATCTTGAGCAGGCCCATGGGACACACATGCTCAATATATTCCCGTCAGGGAGGCTGAAAGAAAAGCAGGACATCCTGGAGCAGCACTGGATGAATGGTGTCAAATATGGGCCTAATTTTCTCTCTTGTGCTTGCAAAGGACTCATATTTTGACTGAATGTTTATCAATGTTTAAAGTAGTGGTTGGAAAAATGCAGCCCAGGAATACAACATGACCTGCCCTCATGCTGCTTTTTGCAAGCTTTAACCCATCCAAAACATGTCCAAAGTTTCTGCAGCCCAATTGGCTTTCTTGAAAATTTGCTGAAGCAGCAATGATGTTTTTAAATAGGACATACCCACAGACACATACTGCCTGAACTTTTTAAAAACTCTTTTTCAAATACAGAAGTGGATTTCTACATGCCTCTATTTTCCTACCCATTTTGGGGCAAATTTGGCAGTGCATGGGATCTCCAAAGAATCCCAGGGGCAGAAACATGGCCCCTGTCATAGCACCACTTTGTTTGAAAGGAAGAAGACATGCTACATCTACCCAGAGCAGAGTAGCCCCACTTCTTTCCAGTCTTGGACATATTACAAGATGATGGTTGCACTGGCTGGAGGATGTGGTTTCATAGATTAACAAAGCAAAATATACAGTACTTTAATCAACCCCTCATAGATTAACAAAGAAAAATATACTTTCATCAATCCCTCAAAGATACTGGAAATAATAGGGATATTCCAGAGAATACCCATGGGTGCCAGAATGAATGCTCACCATTGGTATTAATACTACTGGATGTTTTCCACAGGGTGAACCACCAACAAATCAGAAAATGGGCATGAAGGGGTCTACAGGGAAAGGGTGCCCTAGCAACCAACCAGACGCAAGTGGGAACAGGTAGTCTTATTGGCAAAGCAACTAGCACAGGAGACACCAACTGTAATGTTGCATGAGAGAAGAAAGCCAGAACAGAGCAAGAGAGTAGTGGCTTTCTCCATGCCTCTCCACATGTCATCAAAGCACTTCTCTCCTTTTCCCTGAGGGATACAGTCATAAAAGTGTGTTTTTAGTCATGCTGGAAAAATCTGTTTGAAAGAAGGCACGCTTTTACAACTGTCTCCCTTGGAAAAAGAACAGAAAGCAAGCATGTGGAGAGGCACAAAGAAAACTGCTACTCTCCTGATCTGTTTTGGCTTTCTTTCCTCATGGAATAAGGCTCAGAGATAGCACCCTAAACAGAGAGCAAGAAATGGTTCAAAGTTTTTCTTCCAATCTGTGTGTGTGTGTCTTAAGAAAATCAGTTCGGCATGTTTATCCTTATATGTGAGTACGAGACATGTGAAAGAATGTGTGCATTTGTGCCTGAGTGAGGGGCGCTATGAAGGGATGATGTAACATCCAAAAGGACCATGGGAATGCACTAGATTCTTTATATGACAATCACGTTATTTTCAGCTATATACAGTCGGCCCTCCCCATAGGCGGGCTTCCCTTCCGCGGCTTTGAGGTTATGCAGAAGGCAAGTTCTGGCAAAGGTAATGGGGCACATACCCATGCCACATTCCCTGCGCCACACCGTTAGCGTGTGCCCCATTATTTTCTATGGGACTTGAGCATATTTTCCCCATATGCAGGGGAACTGGAACAGATCCCCCGTTTATGAGGTGGGCAGGCTGTATATCTTAACTAATTCTGTTCCATCTATCTCCTGATGCTAATGATGTTATATATCATTTTTCACCACTTCCATACTCATTTTAACAACAATCCTGTAAAGTAGGTTAGACTAAGAAGCTGTGATTATCTCAATGTGATTACGTGGACTTTAGGGGGATGCGTTGAGTAGACAGGGTGGGTGTGAACATGCAGTGAGCATGAGTGTGTGAGAAAGCTGTTATTCTTATAAAGCCCAAATTTTGTCAGAATATTGCATACAATGTTATATTTATTGATTTGGTGTTTCTCTCCTTCTCTCCTAAATTAACTATATAAATCTAGAGGCTTCTCTGCTTTAAATTCTAAAGTTTTACATGTTCTTCCTCATTCATAACTTTTGCACTTGGCCACATCCTTTTGATCACACCTTCTGTTCATCCCAGAAGTAGATAAATATAGGTATCTAAACACGCATATGCACATGTACACACATACACAACTTTCTAATATCTTGAACTTCATTGTTGGGCAAAGTATCACAGCAGTAACCCAAAGACTCTGCTTTTCATGGTACCACTAGATATCAACCATTATGTAATTTTAATTCATGAACCCAAGAGGGATGTGAGACCACCAACAGAGATCCAGGTGCATTTGATTTCTAGCAGGAAGCACATAAAATCAAAGAACAATCCATAAATAAGGGCTGAAATTGTATAGATCAGCAGTGAGGGTAGAAAGCAGCCTTGCAACAAATTAAATTAAGACCAAGTGTTCAAGTGTGATTGCAATATGGGTTTTGCTTATCCATTAATAAACTGAAGGTAGATTCTGAAACATTATAGAATGAAAAATAAAGAGGACATATGTGTGGCGATCAAGCCAAATCTAGAAGTGGCCAAGGGAAAGTTAGAAATGCACCAACTTTTTGGTATAGATGCACCAACATTTGCACAAGAATAAGGAGGGTTTGGGGAATGTGGGCTATGAAAAGGATAAGTAACATTAGTGTTAGTGTGGGAAAACATACAAGGAAGTATGATTGTGGTGCATCAAAATCTATGGTATAGTTAGGCACTTAATGTTTCTTGTTAGCCCAAAAGGCATATGACTAATGCCTTACTTGTTGAGAAAATACTATGAAGTAAAAGTTGGTTTTTCAAGCACTAATGTCTAGAAAGTATGAATCCCACTTAGGACTTGAACTTAAGCTCGCATCTTAGCCTACCAGTGGTGTATATGGTCAGCTTTAAGGAAGGATGTTAAGTCTTTATTTTGTCTATAGTCTCTTATTTCGATGCATCCCTAAATATACTGTGCACACCAAAAGACAAGCAACCTACTATCAAGGATCTTCTGGTCTCCTGTTGTGCTTAGAAAATTGAGGGTGCCTGGCACCTTAGCATACATGCCCAGCACTTTACACTGTCAAGACATAAATAAAGAAAATATGCAGCTATTCCAAATTCGGTAAACTAAAACTAGGGGTCCGTTCAGTTCAAACCAGTCTTTAGCCTATGTTATTTGCAATGTGCTATCTTTAACTCAAGATCACAGTTTTTAGCAAGTTGGACTAGAAAGTTTTTCAAGCAGGTTGGAATTTTGCTGGCAGCTGGCAAGCTTTTGGGTAGTCATTTCCTGTCCCTGTTGTTTAGTTACTTCTATAGATGCCACAGAATTGGTGTGGTAGCTTGCAGCACTCCAGTGACTAGCTCAATGGCCAGGTACACAAAAGGGGTAATACTGTTCATTTTATGAATAAAGATTAAGGTTAGTGGGTGAATATGAGTTACTATAGTTCACAGGTTATAGAGAAACATTGCTAGCATTAGAGTGTGACTTGAGTAATCTAAGTTTATATAGCTTAGATTCAGGCTTTCTGAATGACTGTATCTTTTATATAGTAGGCCCTTGGTATCAACTGGATTTTGGTTCCAGAACCCCCAATGGATACCAAAACCTGTGGATGTTCAAATCTCATTAAATATAATGGTATAGTGAAATGGTGTCCCTTACATAAAATGACAAAATCAAGGTTTGCCTTTTTGAATTTATATTTTTTGAATATTTTCAAGCTGTGGATGGTTGAACCCATCGTTAAAGAATCCATGGATATGGAGGTCTGAATGTACATGTTGTTGTTGTTGTTGTTTATATCCCACCCTTTTCACAAAACTGGGACTCAAAGCAGCTTTCAATATTTAAAAACAGTACAAATAAAAACATACAACATTGCTATATTAAATAGAATTAAGTTATTACAACATAAAAGAGATATTAAAATCCTTCCAAGTCATTTTTGACCTTTGGAGACCCTAAGATGAACCTATCATGGGGTTTTCTTAGCAAGTTTCTTTAGAAGGTTGCCACAAGACTATCTAAGTTTTAAATTTCTTAGGGGAGAGCTTTCTCCCAATCCCACCACCATTACAAGTACATCTGCTTAGCACTTGGAAGAGAGTCTTTTTGTTGGTTGCCCCCCAGCTATGGAATTATCTTCCAAGAAAGGCTCAGCTGGGGCCTTCTCTGCTCTCTTTTTGCTATCAGGCAAAGGCCTTGTTATTTAAACAGTTGTTGTTGTGCACCTTCAAGTCATTTCCAACTTATGGAGAGCCTATCACGGGGTTGTCTTAGCAAGATATTTTCACATAGGGTTGGCCTTTGCCTTCCCCTGAGGCTGAAGGAGAGTGACTTACCCAAGGTTACCCAGTAGATTTCCATGGTCGAGCAGGAATTCAAACCTTGGTCTCTGAGAGTCACAGTCCAACGCTTAACTAACTATACCATACTGGCTCCCCTGATAAGTATACTCGGGAGCTGTACAGACCGTCCCTTTTAGCACCAGATTAGGCCATGGCAACTGCATGCTGCGGCCATGACCTGCCCTTTTCACAGCACAAAAAGGAGCCGCAAAAAGCAGCTCCTTTCTGAGCTGCGGAAAGGGTGCCATAGCTGCTGGTGCCATGCCTTTTCTGCACTCCTTTGGCACTGAATCATCTGGATGCAGCACCAGAGTTGTGCTGTGATGCCACCTGCCGTGTGGTGCGGTGTATGGTGACACGTTGGCATGGGGTGGAGTCGGATGGATGCCACACCCCCACTCCACCTTCATGCCAGCCAAAGATGTCAGTCTGTACACCCAGTCAGATGATGCACCAATAACAACTATGTACAGTGGTACCCCGGGATACGAAATACCCAGGTTACGAAATTTCCGGGATACGAAAAAATCCCATAGGAAATAACTGTTCCGGGTTACGAATGTTTTTTCGGGTTACGAAGAAAATTTTTGGTGCTTTTCGGCGCTTTTTCGCACGAAACGCGGCTTTTCCCCATTAGCGCCTATGGGTTTTCGGCTTGCGAAGGCTTTTCGGGTTACGAAAGCGGCCGCGGAACGAATTAATTTCGTAACCCGAGGGAGCACTGTATACCCATTTGGAGGCTGAACTAGTGCCTTTGCCGGCCCTACGGTTTGGAAATCTAGTGTGGAGTAGCCTGGTCACAATGTAATTCAGGATTTTGTGTCACAGAGCCCATAATTCCTTAACATTGACTAGGTTGGTTGGACCTTTAGAGAGCTGCAATTAAAAAAAAAACTGGATCCCTAAAGATTCCCCACTCATTATGTAACCAACAGAGACTATTAAAGGAGGAAGGAAGTTTATTTGCATCTGTTGCTTTTATCTGGCGAAGAGTTGGGGGAGTACTGATATGTCCTTCTTGGAGACAATAGCTGAACCGTAGCTCTATGGGACAGTAAAGGCATTACAAGCTGACATAGGTGTTATTGTGCATCAAGGATATTCACTCAAGAAATAATTCCCACTGTGCTCATTGGGGCTTATTCCCAAGGGGGGGGGGGATATGCACATGACTACCACATTAAACATGCTGATGGTACACAGATCACCCATGGTTCTAACAGTCAGTATATGCTTTAGCCCCACTCGTTTCATGACTCTCCCTATCCCATTTGATTCATGACTCTCCCTACACACACATGCATATTTCTTGGGTCATAAATCAACAGTGTCAGCTCCTAGCTGAGGAAGAACCACAAGGCAATTAGAAGTTAAATTGTTGGGCAACCCACATCTAATTTAAGTCTCTACATTTTGGATGCTTTATTTTTACCATTTGAAGAAAGCCGTAGTTTCACGTAGGGTATAATCATGTTTATTTAAGGGCAAGATATACCTCTTTGTGTGTATGGAGGGAGGGCAAAGCTAACAGCCAAATACTTTCAGCAAAAACATGTGGAAAAGCTTCTAGACAAATGGATAAGCCAATAAAGATAATGCTATGTCTTTCCTCAGACTGATAGCCAGATAGATGCTGAGTGTGTTCAAGATAGATAATCCATAAATAAATAAATAAATAAAACATACTTGAACTGTACAGTGTTAGGGCTCAACGTCTGGTGGACCAATGAGTTAATAGTCAAGATATAATCAGACCCAAGGCCATTGTGCATAGAATAATAGAACCATAGACCTCAAGAGCCATCCAGTCCAATTCCCTGCCATGCAGGAAAACACATTCAAAGCATGCCCAACAGATGGCCATCCAAAACCTCCAAAGAAGGAGACTCCACCATGCTCTGAAAGTGTGTTCCACAGTTAAACAGCTCTTACTGTCAGTTCCTTCTAATGTTTAGGTAGAATCCCTTTTACTGAATATGGTCCATACAATCCAACTGTCCAGTACCATCCAGTACATAGGGGATTATCACATGGAGGTGCTTACCATTGCTAAAATGCCAGCAAAACGTTCCTGAAGCGCAAAGGTGTGATAGCCGGTTGTGCTTCTAAATTGTCATTGAGGCATCCCCATTCTCTCCCATTGTCAAAGCGTTCATGGAGCAGCCATTTCTTGAATAACAGAACTTCCTGTTATTCATGAAATGGCTGCTCCGTGAACACTTTGACAATGGGAGAGAATGGGGATGCCTGAATGACGATTTAGAAATGCAACTGGCTATCACACCTTCACACTTCAGGAACACTTCAGGAATGTTTTGTCAATGGTAAGCCTCCATGTGATAAGGGCCATACAGTTCAGCTGTTTCCATTACCAAAGACAGTCTGTATTCCCTGGTCAACAGGGATGCTCCAAGGTATTATGTTGCTTGAAACAAAGGATCACATAGCCCCTGCATGTATAAAATATGATGAAATTGGCAACTGAATCTTGCCTTTCACACTACACTATTAGGCCACCATGATTCCACTTAAACAGTGGTGGGGCCATCCTGTGGAATTCTGGGATTTGCAGTTTAAGGAGGGGTACTTAGAATTCTCAACAAGACAGCTCTATTACCTCAGCATACTACGAATCATAGGATTCCACAGGATGTTGCCATGGCTGTTAAGGTGGAATTATAGTTCTATAATTTTGTTGTGTGAAAGGGCACAGTGTGCTTGTCTTCACCTGAATGGAGCAAGATTGGATGTTGGGGGGAAGCAGGGAAAGTGCAGAGCACATGGAATGGCCCACACAACTGCTATCTCATTCTACCTAATGACCTACCTAATGACAGGATCAGACTTGTGCAGCCTGGAAAAATATTGTCCCTGCTTGAAACATTCAAAACGTTTTCTGACAAACATTGTCATTTTTCAGTCCCTAGAAGTTATATCTCTGAGTGTGTGAGTGGGTAGGTGAGTAAGGGGTGCTCATTTCTAATGTACAGGGATGTAAATATGTTCATATAGCCTCATACAGTACACAGGCTGCCATGTTACTTCACATACTTCAGCTGAACTATTGATAACTTACTGTGATACAATTATATTTTTCTAGGTTATTTTTCTCCCAAGTGAGCCATTGGAGGGTAAGGAGAGAATGATAATGATTGTGTCTAGGAGAGCAATTTCATACTAGTCTACCAAAATGTAGAAAATATGTACAAAACTGCACCCTGAAAAAGTTGAGGCTACCAAGGGTAGCACTGTGTCATACCATTCCATGCACTGTGGCCTATTAAGTGCTTGGTTATGACATAGTTTTGAATATTTTCATTCATTGCTGTAGTTAGTTTAGTTTACATTAAAATGACATGAGAGCAAACAGCTTACAACATAAAATACAGCTTAAAACCAAGTGATAAAATGTGGCATCTGGTTTGAATGCTGGACTACAACTCTGGAGACCAGGGTTCAGTTCCTAGCTTGGACATGATACCCACTGGGTGACTTGGTGAAAATCAGCGAGATGTTTTAGGTACGGTTCCTGACGATTACCATTTCAAGCCAGCACACGATGTCGATACAATCACACAGTTTTCTCGGCCTTAAGGGAAATCTCCTCTGAACAAATCAAGAAAACCCCATGATAGGATCACTTTAGGGTCACCATAAGTCAGAAGGAGACCTGGTGGCACAGTGGTTAAATGCTTGTACTGCAGCCACTCACTCACAAACCACAGGTGACAGGGACACTGCCTTTTCTGGAGGCCGATACAAACAAGTAAGGGACCAAACAATCAGGTGACTGAGGAAACTACCTGACCTAGGTGACCAACCACCAACTTGGCCCTACCCTACCCCTACCTTCACCCTCAATTCTGCCATGATCCCAATCCAGAGGTCAAACTACGTCTTTTAAAAACTGGTTCTTCCCAAAAACAGTGGAATAAAACAGAGTTGTTATTTTTGGTGAACTCACAAAGCCATCAGACAAGAAAGCATTTTCACATTAGAATGATAAGAATTTCATGTGTTCCAACTGGATCAAAGTAAGGATGAATTATATAGCCACTGTAGATTCAGTCCCAGGGAGGTTGGCTAGTATCAAAACATACACTAAACAATGGAGAAACAAGCTTGGGAATCTTACATTAATGAAAAAAAAATTAAACAGCCAATTAAGTTGACAAAACATGCCCAAATCCACAGTAGCTTCTCTGAAGCATGGTATCAGTTTATCACATAGGCAAATGATAATAAGCAGAATATAACTTTCTCCAGATCAATATGAATCCCTATGAAAAAATATTATAGTCTGATTATGAAAATAGCTTTATGTAAGGGACTTTATACGACTGTTTTTTGTTAGCTGTTTTATGATTTGTATGCTATTTTTGTTTCTTGTGCTGGTGCATTTAATATTTTAAATCAGTGAGTCCCACATTTGGTCCTCCAGGTTCTTGGACTGCAACTCCCAGAAGACCCACCTGTTTGGCCAACAGCCAGGAATTATGGGCGCTGAAGTCCAAAACATTTGAAGGACCAAAGTTTGGGAACCACTCCTTTAAATACACACATGAAAGAAAGAAGGATTATTGTTGTATCATGCTACATTATAGTCTAGCATTTACCTAAACTTTATCTGCTTTATTTGACTTGCAAGGAAGTGATTAGAGTCCAGCCAGGATCAAGCCCACCATATGATGATAAGAGGGCTTAAACTTCCCTCCTAATTTACCCAACACAGACATGGGCTAAAAAGGAGGGGTACCATTGGCACAAATTTGTTTTTCTTCCTTCTGTTCCATGCATTTACTGTGTGGGGAATTTGAGGGATGGTGGTTTAAATCCCCTCACCTCATATAGTGGGCCCTCAATCCAAAACAGGCCCTCACATGCCTAACTGCAAGTTAAACAAAATGTTAGATGCATTATATGCATTTAGGATCACATGCAGGCTAAACCTTAGCCATACAGTGACTTGTTGTGTGCCTTCAAGTCATTTCCAACCCATGGGGACCCTAAGACGAACCTATCACAGAGTTTTCTTGAAAAGATTTGTTTCAAAGGGGTTTGCCTTTGCCTTCCTCTGAGATGAGAGAATGTGATTTGCTCAAGGTCACTCAGTGGGATTCATGGCCATTCCAGGACTCGAACTCTGGTCTCCAGAGTTGTGGTCCAATACTCAAATCACTACACCACACTACCTCTCCATACTAAAACAATATCCACTCAGGTGAGTGGCAGCCATTACTAACTTAAGTACCATTGATTGTAACGGTCTGTGTGTGCTGTCGTTAGAGAACTTAGCGAGGAGATGAAAGAGGCAGAATAATAGGGACTAAGGAACGAAAACAGTGGGACTGTCAACACAACCCTACATATGGTTACTTCAAAGTAAGCCTCAGCTGTGTTCAGGGGGCTTACTTCTAGGTAAATGTGGAAGGAACTGCAGCCTGAAGAAAGAAAGAAAAAGGGAACCAAGAGATGAGAGTACAAAGCCTTCTGTGAGGAGAAGGGGGAGATACAGGAGAGAAGAATTACACAGACAAAGTGCAATATTATGGAGTGAAGAAAGACTTGTGGCATGACATAATATATTGTGTGAATGATGGAAATGCAGAGATATCTGAAAAGTACAAATACAGGGAGAAAGTGTAGAATAAGGTAAAAGAGAGGGAAATTGTGGAGGAGGGAAATAAAAGAGTGGCTGTAACAGAGATGTGGTGCAGATCTGGAGTGATAGGGAAAGAGAGAGACTGAGAACGCTCCTGCACAGGCCAAATAAAATGGTCTTCACAGTGAGCTGTCAAAATGATGTACAGGACAATTGGGTTGAAATCTGGGCCTTTTCTGGGGTTATAGTCCAGAGGTGGGAGTTTTATTCTGGTTTTGAATGGAAATCCAGAGAGTCATTTGTGTGTGTGGACTGCAGTGCGAGGCCAGGGGCAGGTGTTCAGAAATGAATACATTCACGTGCATGGAGGGAGGGTTGAAACCGGAGCAGTCACAGCCTTGTGGACATGTATACTGTGATCTATTGGACTAGGGTGAGTTCCAAAGGGAGAATTGTGTGTGGACATTTCTCTGGAACTCACCTCACTGTGTGTAGACAAGCCATTGGTTGCAGTGGATCAAGGTAACCTGAAGATAAATTGGATTTTCCCATCAGTGTAGGGAGAAGTGAATGTGAGGCATGGTCTGAAGAGAGAAAAGACAAAGTGCTCTGGAGTAGAGAAAAAGAAAGCCAAGAAGTTAAACAGACAGGTTTAGTGTTAATTGTAGCAGTGCAGAATGTGTGTCTCCAGGGCACAGAGATTAAAAAAGACGGAAGTGTTAACAGAGAATGGATTAAAAGAATCGCTGTGTTAAAAGTATTGATGCTCTCTGTCCTTAAAAAGCAGCACAGCCTTCTCGAGGCAGCAACACAGCAAAGTGGCCATCAGAGTGATCTGAGCAGTCCACCATTCCCTGACTGGTGAGTTACACAGCATCCTCGGTTCCATAGTACTTTCTGCTATGCACATATCAGCAGGTTATCTTTTATCTCCAGACACAGCAAACTCGTCGACTCATCATTCTTGCACATGCATAACCTGTCAGACCTGAACTTTCATTTCCTCTCATATCCCTCTGTGTTTCTACAGCCCCAGGTCTTGTCCACTCATAAAAGAAAACTAAATTAGGTTTATAGAATTCATGCCTTCTATGTATGCAGCTAATGCACTCTGTCTCTCAGAAACCAGACAGCTGCTGTCTCCAGCGGTAATACTTTAGTTCCGTTCATTACTCGTTGTCAGCCAACCTGCTCCTGACTTTAGTGTTCGTCCAGTCTGCCCTTCAAGACAAATATCTGATTGATGTTTATAAGTATGTCTGCAGTGAACAAATGCAAAAGGATGGGAAAACCACCTCTCTTTGTGTTGTGTACAGTAGATTTCTATAGACAACATTTACTGGATCCAGAGAATCTCAGACAATCCTTTCCGTTCCTTTACTCCTCCAAAAAACTGAAGACTCAGGGTTAGCTTCATATTTCTATATCCACACTTCTACTCCCAAATATTTATTCATTCATTCATTCAATTCATTTCATTCATATGCCACTTTTCTCCCAGTGTGGGACCCAAGGCAAATGTTGACAGAAATATTCAAATGACATATTTGTCCATAATGTGTACATGTTAATGTATATGGGTTTATGCTGACAAGTTTTGTTCTTACAGCCCACCCACCCCCGCTCTAAAAATGACCCCTATAAAAGCTCTGTTGCTATTGGGAATCTTTAATGCCCATTTACTTCTATTGAAATTTAAGCAGGCTGTGAGAGAGAGAGCAGCTTACATCTGGAGTCACTTAGCACAGATTCATATGATTTTTATTATGATGTTTCCTTTGCCAGTTTATCTACTGACTGTGTAAGAATAACAGTGGGATGGACTATTGTTCCTCAGAGAAGCCTGAAATACTACTGCAAAGTAAAATATTATGGGTGATATTTTATACATTCCAAATATTAGATCTTCGTTAAAGCTGTATTTAAATTAATGCTAGAATATCACTTGGGAAACTAATTTTTTAAAGGATGTATAGGTTGAGTCTCCCTTATCTGAAATGCTTGGGACCAAGAATGTTTTGAATTTGGGTTTTGTTTTTTATTTTGGAATATTTTAATATACATAATGAAATATCTTGGAGAAGGGACCCAAGTCTAAACATGGCATTCATTTATGTTTCATGTATACCTTATGCACATGGCCTGAAGGCAATTTTATACACAATATTTTTATATTTTTGTGCATGAAACAAGGTTTGTGTATATTGAATCATTAGAAAGCAAAGCTGTCACTATCCCAGCCACCCATGTAGATAATTTTGAATTTTGGAGTATTTTATATTTCTGATCCCAGATGAGGGATATTTAATAAGTTTTGCAAAAACAAACAAATCCAGAACCCAGAACATTAATTTTAAAATATAAATATCTATTCATATTTCTCCTTCTCCATTTCTACTACTCATCCTATATGCTAGACCAGACATTCCCAGTCTGATGCCCTCCAAATGCACTGGATTAGAATTGTACTGTACCTTTCTCCTGAGGTGGGATGTAAGAGATGCAACGTAGCTACAGTTGTTAAATTGCAATTACCATCATAGGAACAGTAGTCCAACATTTATAAGTATTCCTCCATAAAGGGGTCTGTATTCTGTCATATTGGGAGGGCACCAGCTTGGTGAAGCCTGGTCTAGATAGACAGTGGACATATACAGCCAAATCTGAGGAGAACTAATATTTATTGCTAAGTACTTGACTTAATAAATGGAGGAATAATTACTTTGTTTTCTATTAAAACGTGTCACATCAGACACCTTTGCAATCTCGCTACTACACATTCACTTAATGTATAGAATATCCACAATTATGGATATACTATCCTCCATTATAGATGTACTATCCACCATTAGAGTGGATATTAATATATATTCACCATAGTGAAAAATACATTATTCTACTAGAGTAATATTAAATATAATGTATTTACATGTATATGTTCAATATAGTCATAGCCCACTTTTCAGAGAAATACAAATTCTCATATTGCGGATAATTAGAAGAGAAATTGTAAGTAAAACTGCCAATATTATACTTCTCTTATACAAATCTGTGCTGAGGCCTCACTTGAAATTTCATATACAGGAGTGTGTAGAGAAAATTTTTGTTGTAGAGTTCAAAAGGTTATATAAAAAAGAGGCAATGAAATGTTTAAGGGGTGGAATTACTCCTCTATGAGGAAAAATTACCATGCCAGGAACTGTTTAGCTTAGGGGGGAAAGTGAGAAAAGCAGAGGCATGATAGAAATGTATTTGTGTGGGGCAGATCAAGCAGGGTCATAGCCTGAAACTGAATAGCACAGTACACCTTTACAGAGCATATTGTTAAACTGTGGAATTCAATACTGTGAAATGTAGTGATGTCTTTAAAAGGAGATTGGCAGATTTTTGGAGTATAAAACTACTAGTAGATACCAATTATGATGGCTACATCTTACATCCTATAGCAGAGGTAACAATATGCCCCCTTATACTGTGGGCCCTCGCTATACACTGGCATTTGATTCCAGGACTGGCATGCCCCCCACAAATACCAAAATCCAAGGATGATCAGGTCCCATTACATTCAGTGGTGTAGCAAAATGGCACCCCTTCAGAAAAATATGGAGGTAATTGAGGAAGAGTGGCTCCCAAATACTGAACTTTGCAAAAATAGATAGAAATAAAGTATAGGTAACAATGCTTGATGGAATAACAAAAGTAATTAAGAAGTAGAGATGTCATGTACTGTATATGAGTTAAACTCCGTGAGTACTATATAGATATATGATTATATATATCATAAGTATTAAAAGAATAATAAGTCATAAAATGGGTTTGTGGGAAGAATGGGTGAACTACACAAGAGATTCAGAGGAAGGATTATCTGATTTAGTGTTTTACGAATCCTTGAATACAGGAAGCTGACTTTACCATTTACTAGGAAGATGCTATTGGACTCATTTCCTATTTGTAGGCTTCTCATAGGCAGGTTGTAAGCCACTGTGGGAAGCCATGTGCTGGACTGGATAGACTTTGCTCTGGTCCAGTGTGGCTTTTCTTATGTTCATATGATTGTATTATTTCCCTCTTAATCAGTGCTGGAAAAGTGTTTGCTTGGTTGTTGTTGTTGTTGTACAAAGCAGCTTGGCGGGGGGGGGGTCTCCTTTCTCCTGCATCCAAAGAGCAACAGCATGTAGTGCAGGTGTTCCTCTTGATAATTGTCCAATACAATACTATTTTAAGAAACCTTCAATTAGGGTAAGAAATCAAGTGCTATGCCTACACACACACACACACACACACATGCATTTTGAATTATCCAATGAAGTAATGCCTTTATTCAAGACATAGGTCGGATTTAACAAACAATATTTGTGCTCTCCCTTTATAACTATAGGTTTTCATAGAAAATTTAATAATTAGATATTAAGCTACCTGTATACCTTCTCTCCCCTCAAATGGGATAAAGATTCAGTTACACTGCCTGTAGCCAAATTAGGAGAGCTAAGAAAACAGATTAAGCAGGTGGCTTGCCTTGTTCTTTTCTGTTGTTTAATCACTATTATCCTCCTTTCTATAAAGAAATTCACTTGCTTTTTTTCCTTCATAAAATGTCACTTTAAAAAAATGTACATATCACTCACTCAGGGTGGTCCAAACAGAAACCTTGAAAGAGATTTAACCTGGTTTCCGTTACCACGTTTCTTTGAACAACATGCTATTAAGGACACAAATTTTGCCACTGAAGTCTAGGTTGAGACTAACTATGAGAACGAGGTTGTAGCATAAGCTTTTGTATACTTGGTCTACCACATCAGAGGCATGACTGAGTCTCTGAACTCTGTGCGCAGCTATGTCTCTGAATTCCAGGTTGGGTTAGAAGGAAAATCATGTCATCACCTGTTAATGGACTGAACATTATGGGCAATTCTAACTTCATTAAAGTGGCAGCCGCGTGCACACCTACGATGCTGAACACAGGGAACAGTTGGTTTTTTGTGGGTTTTTCGGGCTATGTGGCCATGTTCCAGAAGAGTTTATTGCTGACGTTTCACCAGCATCTGTGGCTGGCATCTTCAGGGAAAGAGAAGAATTGCTTCCCAGTAAATGCCCATATGATGAAGCTACATGCCTGAAGGACATCCACCCAACTACTAATTTAAAGATGTAGTTCTATGCACATTTACCTCATGGCAAGGCTCCTTGAGATCATGTAAGCTACTTGTCCATATGGATAGTATTATTGCAGTTGGTGACGATAAGGGAGGCAGCTTACTTGTTGGCTGCTCACAGGTTGTGGAATTCTCTCCCATGGGATGCTTGTTTGGCCCTCTGTTTGCTCTTTGTCCCCTTGCAGGCAGATAATAATTCTTCAGTTATTGCAACACAAGGGTCTTTTAATGGGGTATGCTATACTTTTCTCTTTTATGTTTTAATTTGTTTTAAATTGTAATTTAGAGGAGAAGCAGACCACCCCAAAGGAGCGGCTTCCCACAGCGGCTTTGTGCACCAGATCGAGGTCACAGCAACCGCATGCCGTAGTCCCAATCTGGCTATTTGCCAGCTCAAAAAAAAAGTGGCAGAAAGCTGCTTCTTTTTGAGCTGGCAAAAAGCTGGCTTTTCCGCTGCTGTGGTGGTTTTTCCATGTTTCTGCTGTGCTTGTAAATGCAATGCTGCAGAAACATTGTGATGCCACTCGCTGTGTGTGGCTTGGGGGGGGGGGAATCAGGGCGTGTGGCATGCGTATGCCACACCCCAACACCACCCCGAAGTCAGCATTTTTTGCCGGTCTGCTTTGCCCCTTAGTGTTTTTAATAGAATTGTTTATTTAATTTTTAAATTTTTTTTCTAAAAAAAGATGTTTGCTACCATGTGTCCTTACTAGGAGAAAGGTGGTATACAGTAATTCCATTGTATCCATGGGGCATCCATTCTGGACCTATCCCCCCAATAATAAAAAATGCAGGCCTTCAAGTCACATTGTTCCCTATGGTTGCATGTGCACACTTCCATTAAGAACAATGAGACTTGCTGTCCACAGAAACTCATATCCGTGGATGGGGAGCCTGCAGATAACAAGAGTCCACTGTATAATTAAAAGAAAAGAAAATATCACATGGCAGACAAAAGTGATGCTCTGTCAGCTGCAATCTTCCATTTCTATAAAATCTGCAAATACTGAGGCTCAAAGTGCATGTGACTAGGATTTGTTTTTTCTGGCTGTTAAAGCTGAAGTGGATAAATGGCAGGGCTGCCATTTTCTCTTTTAAGCAGTTACAAAATTTCCCAATCAGAATTGCTAAACTAGCATATTTTATTTCTGTGAAACAAATGCCAGTGGAAAGGAGGGGACAAACGTGATGAAGATAACAACAAGCGTAGAAGGAGGTCAAGTTAGAAGCAATCTTCTCTGGCTATATTTCAACAGTGATGATTGTTAAAACTGGGAAAGTGGGATCCTCAAAATTCTATGTAATGTATAGGCTGGACCTTTAGCCGATTTATTCAGAGAACAGTACAATAACTTTATAAGATCATTTAGCCCTGGAAGGCAAGAGGCAAGAGGTCATGCTGATGGCAGCAGTTTTGCTGGTAGAGTCTCCCATGTCAGACAGCCTTTTGTTGAGGAGTTATACTAAATGTGCCAAACAGCTACTGGGTAGTAGCAGTGGTGGGGTGACAGTGGCAGAGGATCTCTCAAGGACAACAGCAGTGGTAGCATAGTTAACATTTGTTAGTACTGCACAGAAGGAGGCAAGGTAAACCCCTTTTGAGTGTCTTTTAGCAAGAAAATCCCATCCAAAATTAAACAAGAGATAGTACCAGAAGATGAGACTTCCAGATCCAAAGGCACTCAAGGAGCTACTAGGATGGAGCAGAGAACAACTACAAGTAGCACTGTGGCTAATTATGCAATTGAACTCAGGAGAAGCTTGACATAGTAAAACAAGAAATGGAACATATAAATATTGTGATATTTGAGGTGAATAAGCTAAAGTAGAAAGGAATGGGACCTTTTGAGTTGGATAATTACACATTGTTTTGCTCAGGAAATGAAAATCTAAAAAGAAATGGGGTGGCATTAATAGTGAGGCAAAAGCAGTAAAACGTAGCAAAAACTGTCAAAGGATATAATGCAAAGTTTGACTGAATAGACTTCAGGTGAAACCTATCAATCTTACCACAATCCAGGTTTATGCTCCCAACTACAGAGATAGAAGAAGAAGAAACTGAAAGATTCTATGCTGGAGTCCAGGAGGATCACAAATCAAAATGAGACTTGTTAATCACAGGCAATGGAATGCAAAAGTAGGAAACAAAGTAATTTGTAGGAAAATATGGATCAAGAAATGAATCAATAGAGCGACTGGTTGAATTTTGCAAAGTCAACAGTTTGTTCATCAGAAACACATTCTTCCAGCAACCCAAGAGCTGACTGTGTACATGGAGATCACCTGATGGTCAATGTAGTAATCAGACTGCACAATGAAAGCAGAAAATAAAGATCAAGCCTAAATTCTCCCTAAATGCCAGGATTACTAAATGGAGACTGTCATACTTTGAACATAGCATGAAAAAACATGATTCATTAGAAAAGACAACAATGCTCAGAAAAGTAGAACACAGTAGGAAAAGACAAAGACCACATTACAGATGGATAGACTGAATCAACAACTGAGCAGGACTGCTGATGATAGGGTGACTTGGAGGTCTCTCATTCAATAATTCAAAGTCAACTTGATGGAAGTTAACAACATGCATGGCCCAGGAAATCTGATGACTGCAGTTTTAAATGCATAATACATTAAATTCCCAACTTTATGACAAAGCAAAGTCCTACAGAATTTAATTGAGTTTATTTCCAGGTTGCTGTTGCTGTTCTTAAGTCATTTCTGACTTACAGCTATGCTAGGATGAACTTATCATGGGGTTTTCTTGGCAAGATTTGTTGAGAGGTGGGTTGCCTTTGCCTTCCTCTGAGGCTGAGAGAGTGTGACTTGCCCAAGGTCACACAGTGAGCTGTAAAAAATAAGCAGTGACTTAGCTGTGTTTTACATTCAGTCAAATGCCTTGACATCCATGATCTGATTCCTACATTGTCTTCCCAACTTAATCAATTAATGCTTAAAAACTAGTTCCATTAGAAGAAACTCTAATGGTTTAGAAATGACTTATGCCCATTGTAAGCAGCAGAATTAAGTCCCATTATATTGAATGGGTCTTATTCTCATGTAAGAGTACACAAGATCACAGACATAGTTCTGGACTGATAGGGAATTGTTATACTGTAATTACTTTACTTTAGAAGGAAATTTCATTGATTGGCAGAAATTAATAAACCATTCAGTCCAGAGAAAGTTCCTTACAAATTTAAAGCAAGTGACCCCAGATTGCCTGTGATCTTGGGGAAATTATATTTTGAAGCTAATTTTATTTGTTATTTAAGAGCCATAGAACACTTTTGAGATTGTATGGTTAATGATACAATATAAATACAAAACACTATTATTAAGGGTTGCTTTGATGTTTTGTCTTTATTTTATCAAAGTACTCTTTTAAGAACAACTAGCTGTATGAAAATAAATGTTAAAAAGGCACCACACCCTCACACAAAAGCCCCTCTAGAACACTTAAGGTAAACTATCTTTAAAGTAGGGAAAGATACCTATTAGCTGTTGTTTAATGATCAGAAAGGAAGCACACACCCAGAATCGGGGTAGCCTCAGACTTTTTTCTAATGGTATACACAACTGACTTGCCATCAAAGCAGTGTACATGCCTACACTTATTTTATTTTTAATTTTAATTTTAAGTCCTAACAACATTTCTGTCAATGCTTTTCTCCTATATTAAATTCAATAAGAATTAAAGTATACAAATGTATATAAATTTCAGAACAATACCGTTCACTGCAGAGATGCTGTCAAACTTAGCCAAGGCCCTGGTGGTTCAAATTGGAAATGTGTTTGTGGTCTGAATCTTACTGTTAGTCCTAACTAGTGTATCCCCATCGAACCAATAAGACAATATCAGATTTCCCCCTTATGCAGGGTGTCTGTGTCTGGAATGGATCCCCCACGTAAGGGAAGGGAGCACTGTACAGTGGGTCCTCCCCTTACATGGGGATCTGTTCCAGACACCTCCCGTAAGGGAAAATCCATGTATGCTTGACCCCATAGAAGACAATGGGGCACATGCATGCAGTGGTGGCGCGGCACCCGTTCAATGGGCAAACACTCCATTGTTTATATTGTCACGCTGCTTCCACGTAAGTGCGTGGGCGCACTGTACAATATTTTCCACATGCAGAATAGTTGTGCAAGCTAAATAACAGTAACTAGGAATGAAGTGTATACTCTACAAGTTACCCTACTATTTTGAACTGAATTGTTAATAAAGTCTAGTGTGTTGTGATTTCTCTGCATACTTGCTGAGAAACTGCATTTCAAATTGTTTCAAATTGTTTCAGATATGTTGCTTTCAAAATTCAAGATTACTGCATTTGCTTTTCTTTGATGACACACTGAATGCCTTTATGGTGTCAGCATATGTGTCAAAGTTAAGAATGAATTTTCACACACAGCTGTCACCACACCAAAGGTGAATCCTGCAACATACAAACTGTACATGCATGGAAGGGCTTCCTTGTGTATTCCTTATACTAGTTTAGTAAGTGTGTGAACTAGGCTTTTGCAGTGTTCTACACCCTTTTCTTTGGATGCTTAAACTGTAGTTCTAAATGTTTTACTATGATGCTAGAAATGGCAAACAAAAGAAAATTTCAATATCGGAATAAAAACTCTTATTGGGCCCAGTGACCTCATTTTAAACCCAATATCACTTCACATTTGGCTACCAGCCTTAGCCCTAACCATTCCCAGCCACAGTAGAAATACATCTAATTGTGTACTTGGTTAACATGGGAAAGGACCTCTGTAGTCCTGAGATAGGTCCTCTCTGCATGGGGACCTATCATCCATGCAAATGAAATAGGCATGTTTTGAACTAGCTTATGTGGTTCCACAAACTTTCCACTCGTTCTTTCTACATATGTGGAGGTTGTATGGATATCCCATTTTGTCTGAATACAGTGGTTCCATTTTTTCCTGTCTTCCTCCATGCAGTTGTCTTATTTATCCTTCAAGGACTTATATCTTATAATTGTCACCACATGAAACATCAACAAATTCTCTAAATTAACTGTGTGCTGTATGAAGAACTTACCTGTTGTCAATCCTGGATATATTGCTAGCCGATGTCAGAAGATAGGATGGGGAAATTCCTGTAAGGGAAATGCAAGAAAATTCCCAAAGAAGTCCATTTGTGTATTTTTGGCAACCATCTGGTTGAGGACACAATACATTAGCCAAAATCCTGCATCATCAAGCATATCGTAAAAGGTATATAGAATCATAGAATCATAGAATCATAGAGTTGGAAGAGACCACTAGGGCCATCCAGTCCAACCCCCTGCCATGCAGGAAATCCAAATCAAAGCATCCCTGACAGATGGCCATCCAGCCTCTGTTTAAAGACCTCCAAGGAAGGAGACTCCATCACCCTCCGAGGGAGTGCATTCCATTGTCGAACAGCCCTAACTGTCAGGAAGTTCCTCCTAATGTTCAGGTGGAATCTCTTTTCCTGCAGCTTGCATCCATTGTTCCGGGTCCTGTTCTCTGGAGCAGCAGAAAACAAGCTTGCTCCCTCTTCAATATGACATCCCTTCAAATATTTAAACAGGGCGATCATATCACCTCTTAACCTTCTTTTCTCCAGGCTAAACATCCCCAGCTCCCTAAGTCGTTCCTCATAGGGCATGGTTTCCAGACCTTTCACCATTTTTGTCGCCCTCCTTTGGACACGCTCCAGTTTCTCAATGTCCTTTCTGAATTGTGGCGCCCAGAACTGGACACAATATTCTAGGTGGGGCCTGACCAGAGCAGAATACAGTGGCACTATTACTTCTCTTGATCTAGACACTATACTTCTATTGATGCAGCCTAAAATAGCATTGGCCTTTTTAGCTGCCGCATCACACTGTTCACTCATGTTCAACTTGTGGTCTACTTGGACTCCTAGATCCCTTTCACATGTAGTTTCATTCAGCCAGGTGTCACCCATCCTATATCTGTGCATTTTATTTTTCCGCCCTAAGTGCAATACCTTACATTTCTCCGTGTTGAATTTCATTTTGTTAGCTTTGGCCCAGCTTTCTAGTCTATTCAGGTCATTTTGAATCTTGATCCTGTCCTCTGGGGTGTTAGCTATTCCCCCTAATTTGGTGTCATCTGCAAATTTGATAAGTATGCTCCCAATTCTGTCATCCAGGTCATTGATAAAGATGTTGAATAGCACTGGGCCCAGGACAGAGCCCTGTGGGACCCCACTGGTCACTTTTCTCCAGGATGAAAAGGAGCCATTGTTGAGCACCCTTTGGGTTCGGCCGGTCAACCAATTACAGATCCATTTAACAGTTCCTTTGTCTAGCCCACATTTTACAAGCTTGTTTGCAAGAATGTCATGGGGAACTTTGTCAAAGGCCTTACTGAAATCAAGATATACTATATCCACAGCATTCCCTTCATCTACCAAGCTGGTAATTTTATCAAAGAAAGAGATCAGGTTTGTCTGGCATGACTTGTTTCTCTGAAACCCATGTTGACTTTTTGTGATTATGGCATTGCCTTCTAGATGTTCACAGACTCTCTGTTTAATGATCTGCTCCAGAATCTTTCCTAGTACTGATGTCAGACTAACTGGACGATAATTGTTGGGATCCTCTTTTTTCCCCTTTTTGAAGATGGGGACAACGTTTGCCCTCCGCCAGTCTGCTGGGCTCTCTCCTGTTTTCCAGGAGTTTTCAAAGATTATTGCCAATGGCTCCGATATTACATTTGCCAGTTCTTTTAATACCCTTGGATGGAGTTCATCTGGTCCCGGAGACTTAAATTCATTTAGATTAATAAGGTGTTCCTCTACTATCTCTTTACTTATTCTGTACTGAAATGCCCCTATCCTGTCCTCTGCTCCATTATCCTCAGGTTGAGCACCCTTTGCCTTTTCTGAGAAGACTGAGGCAAAGAAGGTGTTGAGTAATTCTGCCTTTTCTCTGTCTTCTGTTCGCATTTTGCCATCTTCTCCACGCAGTGGCCCTACCGTTTCCTTCTTCTTCCTTTTGCTGCGGACATATCCAAAAAAGCCCTTTTTATTCTTCTTAACCTCTCTAGCAAGCCTGAGTTCATTCTGCGCTTTAGCTTTTCTGACTTTACCCCACAAATGCCTGCTATTTCTTTGAATTCCTTTTTTGTGATTTCCCCCTTTTTCCATTTCTTATACATGTTCCGTTTCAGACTTAGCTCGGTTGAAAGTTCCTTAGTCATCCATCCTGGTTTCTTGAGACACCTCCCGTTTTTCTTTCTCACTGGAACTGTTTGAACTTGAGCCTTCAGTATCTCCCTTTTGAGAAATTCCCATCTGTCCTGAACTCCTTTATCTTTTAGTATTTCTGACCATGGAATTGCCCTCAATACTTCTCTAAGTTTACTGAAATCCGCTCTCCTAAAGTCTAGGATGCGTGTCTGACTCTGCCTGGCTTCTCCTTTCCACTGTATTACAAACTCCAGGAGAACATGGTCACTTCCACCTAATGATCCCACTACTTGCACCCCATTAACCAAGTCATCCTTGTTGGTTAGGATCAGATCTAAAATAGCTGACCCCCTTGTTGCCTCTTCCACCTTTTGGACCATGAAATTGTCTTCCAGGCAAGTGAGGAATTTGCTAGGCCTTGAGGATTTTGCTGAGTTTGACTTCCAACAAATATCAGGATAGTTGAAGTCGCCCATCACTACTACATCTCTCTTTTCTGACTGTGTGGTCATCTGTTCTAGAAAGATATCATCCAATTCCTCAGTCTGACTTGGGGGTCTGTAGTAGACTCCCACCGTAACATCCTTGTTGTTTCCCTCCCCTTTAATTTTTACCCAGATGCTCTCCACCTGGCTTCCAGGATTGATGTCCTGGATCTCTTCACTGGTGTAAATATCTCTGACATATAGTGCTATTCCTCCTCCTTTCTTATTTGGCCTATTTCTCTTGAAAAGGTTATACCCCTCTATTTCCACATTCCAATCATGAGACTCATCCCACCAGGTTTCAGTGATGCCTATTATATCATATTTGCTTTGTTGTACTAGGAGTTCGAGTTCATCATGCTTATTTCCCATGCTCTGTGCATTAGTGTAGAGACATCGAAGACCATGGGTCCCCTTTACTTGCTGCCTGTGCAAGTTTTTTTGCCTCCCACTGTTGGGTCCTTGCACTTTTTTTCTTGTTTCCTCTATGTCAGTTTGACTATTTTCGCCATCCCTTTCGCCTTCCTTAATATTGTCTCCCTTCCCCTCGGAACTCAGTTTAAAGCCCTCCTGATCAAGTTCTTGAGACTGTTGGCAAAAACATTTCTTCCAACTGGCGTGAGATGCAACCCGTCTGTTGCAAGAAGTCCCTCCTCGTGGAACCGCAGCCCATGATCGAAGAATCCAAATCCTTCTCGGCGGGTTGAACTATGGGTTGAACTATGTTCTAGTTCTCTCACCACCCCATAAGTTCTTGGTGAATGAGATGAACATAGCCAGTTGCTTCACCCACCACTGAATGGCCATGAATGACCATGGAGGGGGCTCTTACAGTGAAATGGTGAGTCCTGTGAGGTCTTTGGGTATTGTGGATGGAGGAAGAGAATACTGACCTTGTCAATGACCAAAAAATAAAAAGACATACTCAGGCATGCATAGGACTTGCATTCCTGTGTGTCACTAATAGGATGGTGGCCATTAGATGCTACATTACCCATTATAGAAAGCACCAAGGGAAAAATACTTGAAGCAAAGCCAGACCTGGAGCAATATGGATAATTTTGAAATATTTGGTGTCTAGCACAGTTAAGTCTGTGATGTTTAATATCCTTAGATCCACTGAGAAAGTTGCCTGACATAGTAGGCAGACTTTTGAGGACAATTAGTTGGCGTAAGGATATTTGTTCTCTCTGTGTTATAAATGCTCGATGCACGTAGCTGTGATCTTTTCTTCTCCCTTTTGCTTTTTCCTTGGCTACAACCTGTATCTGGCTGCCAAATAAACTTGATTGATTGGAAAAGTAGAGCAAATGTTCCTTCCATATAATATCTCCAAAATTGTATAAACCACTGTCAGGATAGCCTTTCCACCATCGTTATTTTAAACTAGTAAGGCCTTGTGCTTTAATCTTGTCATGTCAAGAAGGTGCTCCTGTTCCTTGATCAGATTGTTTGCCCTTTTCTGCATCTTTCTTTTTTCTAGCTCTACTACAGTATCCTTTCTGTGGTGAAATGTACCAGAACAGTACATTGTAATCTAACTGTAGCCACATCATCCATCACAAGCATCTTGAAGAAACACAGCAGTTTCCAAGAAACAATTTCTTGATCAGATTACCTTGTCATTAAGGTCATTCTCTTCACAGCACAACTATAGAATACTTGAGGACAAGCAGACACATACTTTTTGCTGCCTGAGACAAAGTAGCAAACATTACCACAAATTGCCTTCACCTGAAATCACACTGTGCAGCTGGAACAAGCACAGAATATTTTATATCTGGCCAGTAGTTACAGCAAACATAATGCTGCCTGTCTGGTTTCTTTCCACAGGGCCAAAGACAGGGGCCCTAACACAACAGGTGGGGCAAGGCCAGGATAAGCACTGTGGGACCTTGATATCCACTGAGGCTTTTTTCCAGGATACACACAGAGACATACATAGAGATACCAAACTTTGTGGATGCTTAAGTCCTATTATTTACAATGGAGTAGTAAAATGGTGTGCCATGGCAAAATCAAGATTTGCTTTTAGGAATTTTAATATATATATATATGTAAAAGCCATGGATGGTTGAATTAGTGGCTATGGAGGGTCAACTGTATTTGCTTAAAGGCATCATACCGGTTTATTTCCATAGGATGATAGCTTTATTAACCTGTTAAAGTAAACAAACAAGCAACTACAGCAACAACAAAACCCCAACAAGTTTCATTTGGCATGACCTTTCATGTACTGCAGTCATAGAAGCTTTGTTGTTATTGTTATGCACCTTCGGGTCATTTTCGACTTACGACAACCCTAAGGCAAACTTATCACAGGGGTTTCTTGGCAAGTTTGTTTGGAAGGAATTTGCCTGATGCTGAGAGAATATGACTTACCTAAAGCCAGCCACCCAATGGGTTTCCATGGCCAAATGGTGAAATTAACCCTGGTCTCCTGAATCCTAGTCCAACACTGAAACCATTATCCCATGCTGACTCTCAGAAAACTACGTGAATTTGTAATGCATGTGGCTGAGCAACATGAAAGTGTGATCGAAAAGATGTGGTCAAGTGCAGACATTATGAATGAGAAAGAAAATATAAATCTGTAGTATTTTAAGTAGAAAAGTCTTGGAATTTATAAAGTAAAGCCCCAAAACCACTACACCATGCTGGTTCTCCACAGAAGCTTATCCCTAATAAAACCTGTTAGTCTTCAAGGTTCCACAAGACTTTTTGTTCTATTTGGCTTATATACAAGGAAATTTGCATGCACACACACTCATGGAGGAATTATCTATGAGACTATCCATGCTGGGAGGAGCTCAGTGGGAAGGGAACATCTGTGGAAAGGGTTGTTGTTGCTGCTGCCACACACATGCCAACATCTTGAGGCAGCCACCTAACTTTAACCTCATGGAGAACATAAAGCATGGGGGCCAAGGGCAGAAGTAATTATGTTGGCTTGAAGTTTTCCCCTTAAAATGCAGGAGTTACCTAAAATATATTTGTCAACAAGGTTTTGGTGTTCAAATGTTGGATCAAGACCTTAAGTGACTGCTCTCATGCAGAAGCAGTCACCTATTCTTACTATCCATATCTGGTTTTGAAAAAGAATATACTCTGTGCCAAGGATGGGAATGACACAGTCTTCCAGATGTTCTTGAAGTGCAACTCCCAGCATTCTTCACCATTGTCTGTGCTGTCTCAGGCGGATGGGAGTTCAAGCCCAACATCTGGAGATCCAAACAAGTTCCATCCCCATTATAGAGGGTTTTATGAGTTCTCTTGGAAGTGGGATTTTTTTACAGTTAAACATAGGGATCTACCATTCCACAGAGGCTAAATAGACAAAACAATTAGGTCTGTCTCAGCTATATAGTGGATGCATATTTACATCACCATCTATGTATACCAGTGTTGTGTAGTAGTTTGAGGGGGGGGGGTGGCCCAGGATTCGAATCCCTACACAGCCATGGTGACCTTGAGCAACTCACTCTCTCAGCCTCAGAGGGAGGCAATGGCAAACCTCTTCTGAAACAATCTTGCCAGAAAACCCCATGACAGATTCCCCTTAAGGGCTCCATAAGTCGGAAATGACTTGGAGGTATACAACAATAGCCATGTATAAAAATACATCTAATGCAATCCCCAAAACAGTAATGTGGGAAACGACTAAAGGCTTCAGGTGCCTCTGCAGCAGGCATGCAAGGTGGGAAGATAAAAGGAGGGAATTTCTGATCTCAGGCAGTTGAAGCTGCAGGGTGAGGCAGAGAGCCAATGTGGGCGGGAAGGAATCTTTGAAGCATTCAAAAAAACATAGGCAACCCAACAAGCTACAAGAATCACCTGCTAAAGATGCTGGTTTTGGCTTTGATAGTTTCTCGCTTGGATTACAGTACAGTTTTGTTCTCTAGTTGTTCCACTTGTCCTCTTGTCACTTCAGTTTCTGTTGAGAATTCTGCCCCCAGAATTATCTGCTTCCTTACCACAGTGTTTTGATCGTGTCAGTTCTTCCTTATTCATGCCCTTGGTGGTTTCTAATCACTTTCTATATGCAGTGGGATTGCTTATTTTTAAACTGATTAGTCTCCTAAACCCCTTCAAGCTGTTGCCTTTTGGTGTGAGTTACTTGTTAAAAATTGGGATGTGCATTTTAAAAAAAAATCCCGAATCTCTCTCAGGGTCAAACTATATCTTACGTTGTTCATTTCTTTAAACTGTCCTTAACCTGATTGCTTATTTTGAGGAAGCTATGAAGCCCCAAACTAGAACATGGTCCCATCAGATTAGGGGCTTCAGTTTTCTCTGCAATCCCAAAGGTGTCTTGCTTCCCACTTTCCTCCTTTTGTTCTTTCTTTCTTTCTTTTGCAAAGTTCAAAGGCTTGGGGGGCGGGGGGGGGAGATAGAATCAAAAGCACTCTGGTCTACAAGATTCATGTTTCCTGGCAGGCTGCAGGGGGAAATCAAGTGGGCTGTTTAATACTACAGAGAGGGAAATCACTTAAAATTTAGCCAACAAGGATGAAGCTAAAAAATATACAAGAGGTAAACATGCAGATAAATATTCTCTGAACTGAGAATATAAGGGATTGGCATCCAAGGCTTCATCTGCATTGCAAAAATATTGCAGTTTGATGCCACTTTAACTGTCATGGTTCTATGCTACAGAATGCTGGGATTTGTAGTTTTGTGAGACATTTAAAGGTCACATCGGAGTGCTCTGATGCCACAACAAACTACAAATCCCAGGATTCCATGGCAGTGAGCCATGGCAGTTAAAGCAGTGTCAATCTGAATTATTTTTGCAGTGCGGATAGAGCCTTGGATGCCACTCCCTTATATTCTCAGTTAAGAGAATATTTATCTGCATGTTTACATGTACACATGGATCCATTTCTCTCAGACGGTATCTACGCTACGCAGTTCTACCAGTCTACTATCACTGGAGATTATCAGACAGAGGATAAGGATGGGAGCAAAGTGGATTGCTCCCATCCTTATTCCATCCCATTTATGCGATCGGGGGAAAGATTACCACACATGGTGTGCTTATCCCGTTCTTAACTTTCCATTAATACCAAATGACAGGGCCATTACACTTCACAGACAGTAGGAGAACAAGATAATCATGCCATGTGTGGTAATCTTTCCCCTGATCACATGAATGGGAAGGGAGCAATCTGCTTTGCTCCAGTCCTTACCCTCCATTTGAATAATCGCCACTGTAACTACCATGACTCCATCCTATGTAGTTCTGGGATTTGTAGTTTGATGATGTTTAACACAAACACAACCAGCTCAACTCCAAAGCCCCATTTTCTGAGAGCTGGAGAATTTTGGAACCAATGCACTGACTAGTATGTGTGTAAAATTGTGGCCCTGAAATTAAAAGAGAGTAAACCAACAGGCATTGATTGTACAGGGCAGTGGAAACAATAATTTGAAATTATTCTTTCATGGCACAAAAACAGGGATGGCACTTTAGAGAAAGAAACTGAAAGGATATATTTCTGAGCATCAATAAGCCAGGCCATGCTGACTACTGATTTTACTAGCTGCTTTTGTTACATGTAAAAGGGAAATGTCAAGGTATAAACTGCAGTTTGAAATGGGATGCTGAGGAAATGTAGCAACATTGTAAGTACTGCTTTAAGCCTGCAGAGCTCTTCTGCTGGGTGTCCCTATAAAAAAAAATATTGCTGCCTTCAAAAAGATGCCACAGCTGGGAGATAAGCCACATCAATGTTCTAATATGGTTTGCATAACAAGCATAGCTTATACAGGCGGGTGGCATTAAAAAATAGAGGGAGGCAGATGAAGATAAACAGTTTACAGGAATAAAGATAACAGTGGTTTCAAACCCATTTGTCCCATCTTTGTTTTGCCAGAACATTTCGCCAGTACACTATATACTCATGTGATATGTATAATATCAAAGACTCTGGCGCGTTACAGAGCGCCGAAAAGCAGCGTGCTGCCTGTGCCGTCATTAGCTGCGCCGATAAGCCCCGGTGGCCAAACTGCGAGGCTTCCCGGTGCAGCTAAAAAGAAGCGCCAAAATGGCGCTTCTTCTTGCGTTGCGGAAATGACACGACGAGGTGCCAATAGCGCACTCAATGCATCATTTTTGCGATGCTACATGCGGATGCTAAGCGTCCGGCATGTAAAAATGGCCGCGCCCGTGTGTATAGGGCGCGGCCATTTTTACGCCCCCGTGATGTGCTAGGGGTGAGGTCGGTATGGACGCTAGGTTCTCGGCTAACCCCTAGCACGTGACGGGGGCGGCACAAAGGCCCGTGCGGAACAAGCCTTAGTTAAGTCTATCATGGGCAACTTGTGGCCTTTGAGTTGTTGTTAGACTGCAGCTCCCCTCAGCCCCAGCTAAAATGACTTATATCCAACAATGATGAGAATATTAATTCAACAATGTTCCCCACATTGTTGAAGTATCTCAGATAACAAGTCTTTTTATACCAACACAGCAGCTCCCTATCCTCTGTCTAGCTAGACATTTTAAGCAGCATCAACAGCAAGAGGGTAGTTAAGGAGAGCTGGAGAAACAGACCTTCAATGTCAGGTTACAGCAACATGTTCACTGTAAACAATGCAATAAAGCTTAAAGTAGAAAACAGCAGGATTCTATTCTAGCTGACTATTTGTGCCAGAGCTACATACAAAGGCAAGATATCTGGCATCTGCCTTGAGAATCCCTTATTGACCATGTCTGAACAGCAAAACAGAGGGAAAAGGAAAGAACAGATATGCCTGCCTCCGCAGTTATTCCCAGCATATTAAAGAACTTTGAAAAATAAATCCAGCTACCCGAATGCAAATTATAAGAAAACCAGAGATGGGGAAAGAAAGAGAGAGAGAGAGAGAGAGAAATCCAAGAACCTTTTGGAAGAAGTTTTCAAGTGGTTGCTAGAAGGTTCAAAACAAATATTTTGTTTGTTTTCACATGTGCATATTGTTAGTTTTCTGTACGATAAAAATCATGAATCATGTTGAACTGCTTTTCTTTTTTTGCAGTTTGGGAACCTGTCCCTGCTCTTTCCATGCTGTTTCTGTGTGAGAATGAAATTTCCTGTTAAAGAAGTCATGCCCAGAAACATACATCTATTACATTAACTGAGGTATACTAGTGTTCAGTTGAAATGAACAGCCTAGTTGTATGAAGAAGATGACATCCATTGCTTTCATTAAGCATAAGCAATTTTCCATAAGACAATATGCAAACCTAAAGTCTCATTGGACTCAGTGGGATTCATTCATTAATAAATGTGCTTAGGATCAGAATACTTCTAAAAGCCTTTTTCATCCAGACAGAGAAAAGGGCAGAATTTTGTACTCTTCTCTAGTTGCTATTTTAGTTAGTGACAGATTATTCTGTCAGTAAAGGAGTGAGGATTTCATCCTAACAAACAGGAAAAAAGATTTTTTTTCAGTAGCTCATATTGAACATACTGCATAGATATGAGGGCCGCCACTAAAGAAGAAAAAATGTGGTAGAAATAATTTAAGCAGGTGTAGCTTGTACACTGGATGGGACTAGCAGACCCAAACATAATTCTGTGCTTTTAACACTAGAGCAAAAGAAGGAATTTCACCAGATGAAACTGGTATGACAAGTTACACCTGCTGAAATGCCCTTTGCTGTACTGCTATTTATAAAAGCACAGCAAATTTTGCAAATAGCCATCTTAATGGATGTATTTGAATATTTTTGCCTGCACATTCAATTTGCTTCCCTTGCTATGGTTTCTTCTCTATTATAATCAATATCGCCGACTGTCTATTGATGTTCTCCCAATAGAAGTTATCATGAGGCTGATCTTATCCTGATGTCCAGGTGAATTTGATCGGAAGCCTTAGCTAGTGGCAGGAAGGGAGGGGAGGATGTGGTTAGAAAAGGGTGGTTAGTAGCTTTTCCTCCCTCTAAGGAGCTGCTAGTCACCTCCTTCCAAATGATCTCTGTTTTCTTCATTCTGCATACAGCAAGTGGTTTCCTGTTTCCTCTCCTCTGTTGTGTCTTCCTGACATTCCAGCCACAGATCACTGGAAAGGGAACAATATCTTCTTGGGACAGATAAAGGCCTGCAAAAGGGGGAGGGGTGAATCCTTCCTCTGCTTGCACCACAAGGCAGAGTGTTATAGCTATCACATTTCCTGTGCTTTGATATCATCCTGACAAATGTTGTGTGCAACCAAGGCCCTCAAGCCATTGATGGAAGCTTCTTGAGATGAAACTGGATTCACAGGAGAATTCCGCAAGATAAAGCAACAGTAGGATGCTGGGAGGTTGGGGAGAATACACAGAAAACCCAGAAGCTGTCTTCACCATTAAAAAGTGTCAGGATATTCTGCTAAAACACATACTCCAACCAAGTCATCAACTTAAACACGGAAAAGGAGTGATTAAATCCATCTGCATAGGAACTGAAGAGCAATGTTAGTAGCCATATTTAAATACTTTCCACTCAATTCAGGACTTTTCTTAAAACTACTCTAGTGACAAAACTGTAAGATGCTGCATTGATACAATCAATTTAGTCACACGTATATTTTAACATACTCTTATCAATGCTGAAAATATTCCCTAAAGGGAATAGCTTCTGCATTAAGCAACATATCAGGTATTGTGCTAGAAAGCACCTAAAAATGAGGTTAATTTAAGCATTGAACACCACAAAATTACAGGGCCATTTTAAAATCTACCCAAGACCATTCTCAGATTGCAAAACATTGAAAACTTGAAGTTTTGGAACCTCATGTGGAGCTGTATTTCTATATTTTCTTGATTGTTTCCAAAACTTGCAAGATGCCCTTAAAGCTTTTGATCATTTTAAAGTGTTTAAACTACAAGTTTCTGCAAATGGATTTTCCAACCCAAGATGTTTAAGTTCTAGGTAAACATGTTTGTTTTATAATTACTTTGCAGTAGCACCTTATTTTGTTCTTAGCTGTCTTACAGCTTGTATCAAGCAGGGTGAGAAGCTGCTGTCAATTGTACATTTGTAGAAAATTCATGCCATTTTCGAACTCTTAAAAAATGGCCAGTGTTAAGATAATGCATATAATTCCCTTCATACCACTTGGGATAATTTTTACATTGATAATTAAGATTTTAGTGAAGGCTCATCCATCAAAGGTGGCACCAGTAATACTGTAAACTGTACATGACTCCCTGTACATGACAGCATACATCACACATTCAAGAATCTCCTTAAAAGATAAAGATCTCAAATTTAACAGTCCAGCTGGTGTTTTACTTGAAGCCATTGGGTATGTTTGAATACCATTTGCAAATATTTTGGGATAAGCAGATAACATTTTCCAGCTGTCCTTTACTCAGGTAATACTCAGCCCAGGAAACCTTTGAAACATCTGATGTTTGATCACGAAAGAGAGCAATTATGTTCAGTTAGAATTCAAAGATATAGACATGTTAGTCTATAGAATCAGTATGTAGAGAGATCTTGTAGCACCTTTGAGACTAACAAAGAAAAAAATTGGCAGCATGAGCTTTCATATAGTCTACTTCCACAGATGCAAACTAAACTATGTTTAGTTAGAAATTTTCTAGCCCATAAATATAATCCTAAAGTCAATAATCCTTTTATGCTCAAATGATCAGGTACTGCTGTACAACAGTAATGTGTAGAAGTTGCAAGTCGTTCCCAGCTAACAAAGGCATCGCCAGGTGTCAAGACATATTTAAAAGGCATTTTATTTTATTTTACTTGTGAAAAGATATAATAAAAACCAGTGTGTACAACACATGTCACTATAGACAAAGAGACCATGCAGCACTTCAGGAAAAATTAAAATCTCATGTCATGTACAAGTGCCACACCCAAGAATTTACAGACACAGTAATTTACTGCAATTAGTCACTTGAAGAATAGTTCCCTAAAGAAACATGCCTCATGCTCCAGGTTTGAAGAGGTAAAATTGCTGGAGAACTTTTAGTGTAAACTCTGAAACTTGTCAGTCCTTGAAAGGTAACTGTCCATAGAAAAGTGTCCCAGCCCTTACTAAAAGTCTCTCAAGTTCGTCAGGCTTGGGGAGAAGGGGAAGTAGCAGCTGCTAATGTCTCTGGCAAGTATGTAGCCTGGAAGAGTTGCTGATGGTATGGTCTTTCTGCAGACGACAAGTCAATCCATCCCCACAGTGGCATCGCTGAAAGATCTCCAAACCGTGGGCTCCTTTCTTGCGGTGTTTTGTGCAAACCTGGCCTTCCTTAAGGACAGGTTTGCAGATCTTGGACCAAAAGTGCCGAGCACAGCACAGCCCTTCAGCACAGTCTGAGGAACGGAGACACACAGCACCTTCTTGGCCTGAGGAAAAAAGACATGTAATTGCATACTTATTCTCCTCCTGTTTCATCTTTCTTAAGCAACAATACCAAAACATAAAAGCAAGCCAAGGGTGACAATTGTATAGCCTCCAGATTATACCGAACTGTACCTTCCAGCAAGTATAAGCAATGAAGAAAAGTCCAGAAGTCCTTGATGGCACCTCTCCTAAAACCATGGGTGCAATTCACAACCCTTTCAAGACTAATCTCTTTGGGCAGGCCTATCCAGTTGATTTTTAAAACTATAAATTTGAAATGATGAACTTTAAATGTATATGTCTTGTTCGTTCTTTTAAATTGATGTACATTTTAACAAGCTGCGTTGTAACTGATGCACATTTGTTGTTCCCTGCCTTGGTCAATGAGGAGAGGCAGGTAAGAAATTATTATTATTATTATTATTATTATTATTATTATTATTATTATTATTAATGGGACATTGGATTTGTATATAAACTATGTTTGGTTCCTTTGGTTCCTTAGCAATTAAGCAATTGTAGGAAGTTTCTTATATAATGAGAAAGTCTGTAATATAATGGCAGATTTCCCTTATAATGAGAATGTTTTCAAGATATTAAGTCAAACAAGCTTCACTTTTGCAAAGGATGTTCTCCAGTTGTTGGATCATGTCTTTCCCTAAACACCATCGTATCAGATGTTGCTGCTTAATTGCTGGCAGGTGTACCACCATGCAGCCATTACAAGGAAAGGTCACAGACATAAAATGATGGAATCCCAAGCACTAAAAATGCAGGAACTTAGGTAATGATAGGAATACCAATACTGGGACTAGTAAACAATCTGAATTTCATAAAACATTAGTTTACGGAACCATTGTATGGTTAAGCAGGCTTATGAGAACTGGCACATACCTGTCAGTTTTCAAACATGCTGCTGTAGTACTCAAACTTCATGCCATTCTCTAGAAGCCATTATGGTTTCACTGATCAACATAGTTTTAGGCTACCAACTCCAAAGCCATCAGTAACAGTTCATTAGCATCTCCTATTTCTCTTGAAATGTTTTGTTTCAGAAAAGTCTGAGGATTTTCAATATGGGAAGACATCTATCTTTCTTTCCTGTGCCCCTTGTTAAAATAGTCACGCAGTGTCAATAGTCTTACCTTTCAGATGGTGCAACCAGGATGAAGAGGTGGTCTTTTTGAGGTGGGAGTCTGAAGTACCGTGGTCAAAGTTCTCTACGATGGTCTCTTCCATCTCCCCAGGGTATAAGTGATCATGTTCCAATGGTAAACAAAAGCCTGTTAAAGGAAAAACCCTCCATGAACACATATAGAATGCTAATGGTATTCTGAAGTAAGACTCAAAATTCAGATGCAGACATTCATCTTTCCAAAGCTAAACTTGAGACACTGTTCAGTCACAGGACCAACTTCTGGAAAGAACAAGAGCTGGCTAAGAAGAGCATATATGCCTTTCAGGAAGAAGGTCCCTGGTTCAAGTCCTCCTTCTTTGTGTGTATGAGAGAGTGTATGTATATATGCTTTTACATATATGCAGTTCCTTCCTCTGAAATAGAGCCTACAGCACCTGGCGTCCTTTGGTGGCCTCCCATCAAAGTATTAACCAGAGCTGACCTTGTTTAGCTTCCAAGATCAGATGGGATCTGGTACCTTTAAGATATTTCTCCAGATAAAAAGATCAGAGCAAGACCTCTATTTAAGATCCTGATCCTGAAAGGCCATTGCCATTTAGCTGGCAGTACTATACTTGCAGAAAGCCAGCATGGTGTAATGATTTGAGTATTGAACTATGGCTCTGGAGGCCAGGATTGCAGACCCTGCTCTGCCATGAAAACCTACTGGGTGATCTTGGGCAAGTCACACTCTCTCAGCCTCAGAGAAAGGTAAAGGCAAACCCCCTCTGAACAAATCTTACAAGAAAACCCCATGATAAGTTTGCTTGAGTGTTAGCATAAATCCGAAATTAATTGAAGTCACACAACAATAACTGTACTTAACAAGAGCCAACATGGTGTAGTGGTTTACGGGTTGGACTGGGAAACTGGAAGACCAAAGTTCAAATCCCTGCTTAAGTCACTAAAACCCACTGGGTCACTCTGGCTAAGTCACACTCTCTCAGCCTTAGAGGAAGGCCATGGCAAACCTCTGAAGAAATCTTGTCCAGAAAATCCTGAGAGAATTACTGTAGGTCAGAGTCAACTTGTAAGATGCAGTAGTGCTTGAAAGATGCAGTAGTCAAACTAAGGCAATGGTGAGAATCAGCCCTCCCTCAATATGGTTGAACTGCATCTCCCAGCAGCATTGGCTAACACAGGCAATAAGAACAATGGGAGTTGCAATCCAGCAGCATCGGGGTACTGCATGCTTACACTCCTAGTTGGAGTCAACCTGGCATAGCCTTGGCTCTGGAATCAGAAGAGGGTGGCTTTTATATGGGACATGTGTTTTAGTTACACTTTTAACATCCATACGTTTTTATGTTAATTTTATACTGTTTAATCAAGATGATTTTTAATTATTTTTAATTTTTTATTGCAAAGTTTTAAAAATGTTTTTATCTTGTGAGCTGCCTTGGGTCCCTTTCTGGGAGAAAAGCAGCATAAAAATGAAATAAGCAAACAAATGAAAGAGCTACTTCCTAGAGGGAGACGCAAAGCCTTTGCCTCACTCCTGAATTTTGCTCCCTTGACAAAAACAGGACTTTGCAAGCGCCTATTCATTTTCAAACAGAAGTCTCCCAAGGTGTTCAGTGAAGTTTAGGATTAAACCTGATCATAACAGCTGAAGCCAGGACAGAGCCTTTCTCCCACAAAAACAATGGCAGTGGTGGGAATTTTGTGTACTACACACACCAAGCAAGCCTTTGAAAATAAGCAGCTGATAGACAAAAATCCTCAACATCAAATCTACAACTGCTTCAGGCAGGTTTGGAGTCTGTTGTCAGACACTCAGGCTGCTGGCATGCTGCAGGAATAATGCAGTTTGGTATTGCTTTAGCTGCCACGGCTCCATCCTATGGTGTCTTGGGATTTGTAGCTTGCTTTGGCACCAGAGCTCTCTTGAGAGAAGGATGTATAGCTCTCTAAACTACACACCCCAGAATTCCATAGCACTGAGCTGCAGTTGGATATCTTCAAGTTGTTTCCAACTTATGGGGACCAATAGGTCAAAAATGACTTGAAGGCATAGAAGAACAAAGCAAACCTATTGTGGGGTTTCCTTGGCAAGTGTCTTTGGGGGGGGGGGGGGGGGGTTGCCCTTGCCATCCCCTTAGGCTGAGAGAGTGTGACAAGGTCAGAATGGTCAAACCCTGGTCTCTAGAGGTGTAGTCCAACTAATCCGAATCACAAAGGAGGACAAGGGACTACAAAATGTAGGACCTAACCAAATACAAAGCTCAAAACACTAATTGAATTATAAATTAATGCTTCTTGGGTCCGAAACACACTGCAGAAATCATCCAGTTTGAGACCGCTTTACCTGCCCTGGCTCAATGCTAGGGAATTCTGGGGACTGTAATTTTATGAGAGACATTTAGTCTTCTCTATCAGAGAGCTCTGGTGCCACAATAAACTAGCATTCCCTGGATTCCCTAGCACTAATCTATGGTAGTTGAAGCAGTCTTAGACTGGATTTTTTGTGCAGTCTGTTTAGGACCAAGGTTATTCTCATGTGGAGGACCTTTTGACATTCCTGCTGGACAGAAAGTTTCAATATAGTACATACCCTGGAAAAGGAGAGAGTCTGATCACCCTGGAACCAACTCCCAAACCAGTACACCAAGCTGGCTGTGGCAGTTAAAGCGATATGGAATTGCATTAAGTATGTAGTGCAGACAGCCTGGAAACCCCAAGCTGAAATTTCTATTGAGGGCCACTCACCGTTGTGGCAGAAGTTGCCCGGGCAGCACATGGCGTCACGGTGGCACCGCTTGCGGCGACGTCGACAGGCCAGGCATCCAGGGGCTCCATGGACTCCTCCTCGGACTGAGTTGGGGCAGAACTGCTCCGCCTCGCAGTCTTCATCCTCCGAACACCCAAAAGGCTGCAGAAAGAGAGGAGACACAGAGAGAAAGAGAGATGGGTGAGGAGTTGGTGACGGAGATGCCCAGCCACCCAGAAGGGCCAGGTGGGTCATACCCACAAAGGAGGACCAGGCACCACCAAATGGAGGACCTTCAGGGAAAAGGGAGGGACATGACCAAATATAAAGCTAATAACACTCATAGGAAAATTAAATTCAAGCTTCTTGGTCCTGCTCCAAATGGAGGAGACTGAAAGAAAATGGAGGATATGACCCCCCCTCTCCAAAAAAGCTAAAAACATTCATAGAAATACTAAATTCATGCTGATTGTTATGCACCAAATGGAGGACACTGAAGAAAAATGGAGGACATGACCTAATAAAAGCTGAAAACATGCACAGAAATATTAAGTTCATGCCTCTTAGTCCTGTTCAAAATGGAGGGCATTGAAGAAAAATGGAGGACAGAACCAACTAAAAGGTGATAACACTCATAGAAATATGCATTCCTGTTCCTCAGTCCTGCTCAGAATGGAGGACAATGGAGAAAAATGGAGGACATGACCAAATAAAAGTTGAGAACACATAGAAATATTAACTTCATGTTCTTTGGTCAGAATGGAGGACACTGAAGGGAAAATGGAGGACACGACCAGCTAGCAGCTGAAAACATAGAAACATACATCCCTGTTCCTCAGTCCTGCTTAGAATGGAGAACATTGAAGGAAAATGAAGGCCGTGACCAAATAAAATCTGAATATTAACTTCATGTTCCTTGGTCAGAATGGAGGACACTGAAGAAAAATGGAGGACATGACTCAAGAAAAGCTAAACACAGAGAAATATTCTGCTCAAAAAGGAGACCATTCAGGAAAAATGGAGGCCATGCCCAAACACAAAACTGAGTCAAAAACACTCAATAGGAATATCAGATCCATGCTCCTTAGCCCTGCTCAGAATGGAGGACGCTTTTGGAACTCCTCCTGGGCAGGTGGTTAGGACGGAGGGCGCGCCCGGGAAAAGGAGGACCCTGCCACAAGTCCTCACCGCAAAGGAGGACCAGGCACCCCAAAATGGAGGACCTTCCAGTGGGGGAGGAAGCTGAAAACACTCTCCAAAGGAAAGGCATTCCTCCTGGGCAGGAGGTTAGCATGGAAGAGGCGTCCGGGAAAAGGAGGGCACCTACCTGGGGGAGAGGCGGAGGGGGGCTGGCCGGGGGGGAGCCCTTGATGGCGTTGGACTGGAGGGCGTTGAGGTGCAGCAAGGAGGCCCCCACCCAGGCCACCAGGCAGCCCAAGGCGGCCATTGCCCGCAGCAGCAGCAGCATCACCATCTCTGCGGAGGCGAGTTCGAATCCTGACACTGGCGGACGCCAAAGCCACTCTGAGCCCTGAAGCCCCGAGTTTCTCTGGGGGCCTGCCTTTATAGACCCCCTTGGGACCCCCCTCCTCCTCCTCTTCCCTCTTTTCCCCGCCCCATGGGGAGGGTGGGGTTACAAAGGGAGGGGCTTCACTTCTTCATTTCTTTCTCATTTGATCTGATTTATTGCCAGGGTTGATTTATTTGGTGGAAGAAGAAGGAGAGGCACCTCTAGAAAAAGCCCTCCTTGATTGGAGCCTTCAGGGATGAATGAATGGATGGATGAGTTTGGTTTGACTTGAATGAATGAATGAATGAATGAGGTTTCTTATGACTGAAACTTCCCCGATCCCCTCCTTCTCCTCAGGTCCTCCTTCTTCAAGACCTGGTCCTCCATTCCAGCCCCCTGTCCAGGAGGAATGTGTCCAAAACGGACTCCCATTTTGAGCCCGGACTAAGAAGCATCGGCTTTATATTTCTTTTAGGAGTGATTTTTTTGAGTTTTGTATATTGGGGCAGGTCCTTAGTACATTTGGTCTCGAAGGTCCTACGTTTCGCGGTGCCTTGTCCTCCTCCTTTACGGCGAAGGATAGCTAGGTCCTCCTTTTCCAGGACGTGGTCCTCCATCTCAACCTCCTGTCCGGGAGGAATGTCAAAAAAGGTCCTCCACTTTCTTATCAGGATTAAGAAGCATTAGTTTAATAATTCCAAGAGGGTTTGGAGCTTTGTAATTGGGCCATGTCCTCCATTTGTCTCCAATGTCCTCCATTTGGAACCTAAGCAGCATGGATTTAATATTGTCTGGAAGGTCCTCCATTTTGCGATGCCTCGTCCTCCTCTTTTGCGGTTAGGTTGCATGCAACCCATAGGGCAAGTCACACTCTCTCAGCCCCAGTGGAAGGCCAGGGCAAACCTCCTCTGATAAATCTTACACACACCAAAAAAAAAAACCTCAGGGAGACCAGACACGTCCTCCTTTATCCAGGACGTGCCCTCCATGTCAGCCTTCTGTCCGGGAGAAATGTCAAAACGTCCTCCATTCTGAGCATGGGTAAGAAGGATGGGTTTACATTTTTATGAGTGTCTCTTTTTGAAGCTTTTCTTTGGTCAGCTGCCTACATTTTTTTCCTGGCAGGTAGGTCAGTCCTCCATTTGGTGGTGCTCCATTTGGCAGTGCCTTGTCCTCCTCTGCGGTGAGGATACCAGGTCACCCTGCGACTTTGAATCTGGGTGACCAGGCTGAGAGAGTGTGACTTACCAAATGGAGGACCTTCCAGAAAAAAATATAGGGACCTGATCAAAGAAAAGCTAAAAACACTCATAGAAATGTAAATTCATGCTTCTCAGTCCTGTTCAGAATGGTAAGGTGAAAGGGGGCATCTGCGCTGGAGAAATCATGCAGTTTTGACATCACTTTAAGCGCCGCAAGCTCCATTTTCCCAAACCCTGGGACTGGTAGTTTTGGCAAGGTCTTTTGCCTTCTCTGGCCAAGAGTACACAAAACTACAAATCCCAATTTCCTGGAGGATGGAGCCGTGGCCAAAGTTGGCTCTGGTTGTATGAGTCCTCCCCTCTATTGTAGTCAGGGGTGACCAGCTGTCCTCCTTTTTCAGGCAATGGCTTCCATGCCAACCTTCTGTCCAGGAGGAATTCCAAAAATGTCCTCCATTTGGAAGAGGACTAAGAAGCATGGGTTTACATTTATATTAGTGTTCATTTTGCTGAATGTCCTACCTTTTGCTGCGCCTTGTCCTCCTTTGCAGTTAGGACATTTGGTCACCCTGCTTGCAGTCCTAATCTATTTTTTTCTGTAGAAAATTGAGTCCAAGAGGGAGATGGGTTCAAGGGTGCTTGTCATCAGACAACAGGGACGGTAAAATGATGGGTTATGGCAATATTTTTTGGCTGGGGAACATGGCTTGGACACTAGTATAAAGCAATGGCTCTGCCTTTCAGAGGTTGCTGGACTGTAATTGTCAATCCCAGCAGCCTGAGTCAGCATGGTCAATGGTCAGGAATGATGGAAGCTGACATCCAACAAGATCTGGAGGGTCGCCCAAATTTCCACTGCAGCTTTTACAGTGTACATGTGTGTGTATTATACACACACACACATATACATACTGTGTGTGTATTTAATTAAAATAATAACAAATAAGAACAGGCTTGTGTCACTGAGCCTGTCAATTATATGATTTATTCCAGGGGTGGCATGCATTTTAGATTTAATCCACACTGCTGAATTAATGCATCTTGACACTACTTTAGTTGCCACAGCTCCATCCTATGGAGCACTGGGATTTGTAGTTTGTTATAGCACCAGAGCCCTCTGACAGAGAAAGCCAAATATCTCATAAAAGCTACACATCCTCATATCTCTTAGCATGGAGCCATGGCAGCTAATGCGATATCAAACTGCATTATTTCTGCAGTGCAGATTGGATAGGACCACTCTGATCTGCACTGTTTGCAAAACTGCAGCCAGTATAGGCTAGTGGTTTGAGCCTTGGGTTTTGGCTCTGGAGACGAAGGTGCGATTCCCACTGGGTGACCTTGGCCAAGACACACACTCTCAGCCCCAGAAAACCAAGGGATAGTTTTTCCACCTTAGGCTGAGAAAGGACAAGAAGGCACACAACAAAGCATCACTGAAGTTTGCATCAGCCTCCCCCTGTTTTGTGTAAAGATATGTTTTAGGTCAGGGGCCCCAAATGAGGCCCTTCCTCTCTTTGGCCTGTACCAGATCCACATCCACATCTGGATTTCCACATCAAAGGAGGCGGATCAGTGGGAGCAGAAGCTCCTAATCGCTCTTGGATGGCCTGCGCCAGACTGGCCTTTGTTCATTTTGGATTAGAGAGGGGCTGAGCTGTTCTGAGGAATTTGGAAAGGGAGGGGGAAGAATATCTAAAAGCACCATTCATTCACCTAGAACCACTGCCTCCTTCCTCTCCTCTGTGTCTGTGTGTGTTGTGTGTTGTGTGCCTTCACGAGGCAACCCTAAGGCAAACCAATCATAGAGTTTTCTTGGCAAGATTTCTTCAGAGGAGGTTTGCCCTTGCCTTCCCCTGAGGTTGAGAGTGTGTGACTTGCCCAAGGTCACCCACTGGGTTTCATGGAGAGCAGGAATTGAACCCTGGTCTCCTGAGTCATACTCCAGCACACTCAAATCACTACACCATGCTGGCTCTCTCCTATGGTTTATTTCTGCCCTTCTCACTGGGGCTGCATCCCCAGCTCAGCCATGTAAACTCACTGGGTGACTCTGGGCAAATCACAGTTTCTCAGCCTCAGAGAATGGCAATGGCAAATACCCTCTGAAGAAATTTGCCAAGAAAACCCCATGATAGGTTCAGGCCTTAGGGTTGCCATAAGCTGGAAGATTTGAAGGCACACATCAAGAAAAAGGGCTCCATCCACACTGCAGATGTAAATAAATACATAAACAAATTGACACCACTTTAACTGCTATGGCTCAGTGCTCAGAATTCCATTGCATTGAACCTCGGTTGTTAAAGTGGTGTCAAACCGGATTATTTCTGCAGCGTGGATGCTGCCCAGCAGGAAAACCTGCCCTCATTGAAGTGGCTCCCCCAAAAAAGGAGATCAAAAGACTACTATGAACAAAACTGCTTCAGCCCTTCTCAAATCATGGACCATAGATTTGTTCTTCTAGATAAGGAGCACATCCCTCTGATGTGCATTTCCAAAGGGAGGGCAGAGGCCCAAGGAGCTGCTAATTGTGCCTCGTCATGGGCCCAGGGGTTAGGGGTTCAAAGAGGGACACCTATAATTGGTGTCAGCCATGCCATCCACAAACCCTTTCTCTGCCACTTTTGTTCTTAAAATGGGCATCCTCACTTCAAAGCAAGAGAGCTTCCCTATGTAAAAGAAACCCAACCCTTTTATCTGTGTCTTCAAAAAGCACACTTGCCAGTTAGTTTGCATAGGGACAAAATGGTGATTCTCAAATAAATATTATTTTCCCTCAGATGTAAAACACACACACACACACACACACACCAGTGTAACAGGACACACCTCCAGCACTGGAGGGGAGAATACAACCTAAATCCAATCATTAGTCCAAACTAGAACAGACCCATTATAATCTATAGAACTTCAATAACTGTTGACTTACAAAGTTTATGTTGATTCAGTGCTTCTACTGTTTGGGGCCAGAAAACAGACTTTGGCATTTTGGTCCTATATTTCACAAAATACAAATATACAGACATCGATTTAGATTGTGTGTGTATGTGTGTGGCCTTCAAGTTGCCTGTTGTCTTATGGTGACCCTATAAATTTCATAGGGTTTTCTTAGGTGTGGGCTTTGCCAGTTCCTTTCTCTGAAACAGAGCCTCTAACACCAGGTTTCCATTGGAGTTTTGCCATCTAAGTACTAAACAGGGCTGACCCTGCTTAGCTTCCAAGATCAGACAGGATCTGGTGCCTTTCGGGTTGTTGTTGTTATAGTGTGCTTTCAAATCATTTCTTATGGTGACCCTAATGTGAACCTATCATGGGGCCAGATTTGTTCAGAGGCTGTTTGCCATTGCCTTCCCCTGAGGCTGAGCGCATGCGACTTAGCACTCTATAAATGGGGACCATTCCTATAACACGGTTTATATAAACTGTTGCTCCACTATGAACACTATCAGATTGTACCACCAGAGAATGTAGCTCTTGGCAAAAGGTTGGCTTTTATCTTTTTTCATTGACTTGCATAGCTATCATTTATCCACTTACTTGTGAGTAAACCCAAGCTGTTTATACTAGTCTTTCCCTAAAGAGCTTAATTGTGCATTGTTCTAAAGTGTGTCAAACTGTGGACCTCCAGATGTTTGGGATTTCAACTAGTATGCTGAGTGGTTAGGTATTTGGGGCCATTGTACCCCAAAACATCTGGAGGGACTAGGTTTCCCACTTGTTTCTTAGAGAGTTTCAATCAGATGTATAAATAGTTTCAGGACTAGCATCTAGTGAGTAACAGAACTGGCAAAATACGTATGCTTTATAAGCATATCACAAGCACCCAGGAAAATAAGACTTTTTTTTAAAAAAAAAAAAGAAAATCAAAGGGTATATGCATTTTAGTGATAATAGATGGCTCACAAATAAAGTTTTAGGTGGTGGTGAATACTCAGTGAAGTCAAGAATGATTCCCCCCCCAGCAATTACAAAACACCCAAAATGTGTTAGTGATTTTCTTTGTTCTTTTACAAAATTTCCTAATGTAGAAATCATATAACAAAGCGTATCTTTCCTTGTTTGCAAACAACAACAACCCACAACCCACTAACTGTTAATAGACTGTTTTCTTTCCAAAAAGGTACGTTATAATGGTGGCCATGAGATCATCCATTCAGAAGGGCTCCCCTGAAAAATAAACCCAATTTCCAGGGTTTCGATAAAGGGTTTGATGTCTCCATGTGATTCTGAAAGTACAGTGGTACTGTCAAGAATATGACCAGCTTATCATATTCTTTACACTGATGCCTTCAAGCAGCATGTACATAAATAGCTTTTAGCATATATTCCAGGTGTAGGTATAAAGGGTTTTCATACAACAAAGAGTTCGCTTGCATGAAAATAGGGATAGGAAAGCTTTGGTTAACCAGGAGATTTGGCCCACGATACCCATCAGCCCCATCTATTATGGCCCAATGGTAAAAGATTGTTTAAGTTGCAACCTGAAATCTAGGAGAGCTTGTACCAGTTTTTAGTCCTAGCAAACCAGAGTATTCTCTTTCCCTCTGTTGTAGCTCCAGCACGTTCAGTTTCTTCAATAAGAAGTGCCAGACAACCATTCTGAAGTGAAATCCCTACCATGACCTGCCCATGATTTCTAAAGCAACAGCTACACTGTAGACTTAATGCAGTTTGACACTGATTTATCTCAGTGCTATGGAATCTTGGGATTTGTGTTTGTTGTGGCACCAGCACTCTCTGACAGAGAAAGCTAAATAGCTCCCTAAACTGCACACCCCAGAATCCCACAGCATTGATCCATGACAGTTAAAGTGGTGTCAAACTGCATTAATTCTGCAGTGTGGCAGCAGCCTTAGTGGTGGCATAGAGGAATACACCAGTACATACTCGGAACCATTGTGCGCTTCAGATTGAATAGAAATTGTCTTTATTTTCACAGCTGCAAGTTTTGCAAGCCTGCAACAAAACTGCATGGTACAACAGTGTATGTACCAGTGTGGTGGGTATCTATAACCAAAATTTTATCTGGATAACAATCCCAGCTGAAATCACTGTAAAAAGTATTTAATGAGGGCAAAAGAAATGTTTCAGCCAAGGAAGATCTATTTAGATGGCTGTTACACACCTAGAAAGAGTTTCATAAGAACTTTCTGCCTAGGGGCTATTAAAAATGTTATTGCATTGGATCTTCTTGATGATTTAAAACAAAGGGAGCATTTTAAAGCCACCTAGCTTCTCAAAATCAGCCAGAACAAAATACAAATAGAGAAATAAGAGAGGAGGGGTGAGTGCCAGGTTGAGTGGGTTGATTTATACATCAAGGGCTCTGAAACAAAGGAAATCTCCCAACAAAAAAGGAATTAAGTTTCAGGAGAGATAGGAGATAACATCATTAGGATGAATTGTTGGGTGCTTGAATATGCAAAACTATTACAGTTTCAGAGAACATGTTACACAGGCCACTGAATTTCACAGGACTACTGAAAGCTGTTGCTCTAACACTGTGGGTAACTTTTGGCCTTTCGGATATTGTTGGGTTGCAACCACATTGACCCCCATCATTGGTTGTGCTGCCCACAGCTGGAGGGTGTTGCAGTCCAAGATCATCTGGAGAATCACTTGTTTCTCTTTCATCACACCACCTTAGTGCTAAGGAACAACAAACCCCAAACCAGAGCATTTGTAGTGCAGTATAGTTGTGTGCCTTCAAGTCATTTCCTAGTCTTAGCAACCCAAATTTCAGAGAGGGTTTGCCATTGCCATCCTCTGAAGCTGAGAGCATGTGACTTGTTCAAGGTCTCCCAGGGCATTTCACAGCCATGCTGGGAATCAAACCCGCGTCTTCAGAGTCGTAGTCCAACACTCAAACCACTATGCCACACTGGCCTATCCATTGATCAAACCTCTTCTGAAAAAATCTTGCCAAGAAAAGGCTCGCCTTAAGTTGGAAACGACTTGAAGGTGCACAACAACAGAGACGTATGCATAAGCCTGCACTACTTTATATTTTTGTGATTCAAGCTCTTGCACCAGAATCCTAGATCTCACCATTCATATCCTCTACAAATACACACTTAGCAGGTTTAGGGTTGTCAGAAGCCAAGTGCTACAGTTCCATAATAATTTCTCATCATATATTCCATTATCTTTTCCCAGCTTTTATCAAATCTTCCTAAGTTTTCATATTTTATAAGGCACATTGATTTGTCTTATTCTTCCATTTCCACTAATTTTACTAGAGAATCTTGTGGAGAAGGAACCCAATTTTCTTTCCAATTTTGAACTAATTGTAAAAATATATATATAATCAAATAGAAATCTTAGGTTTTCTTAGGCAACAGATACTAGAGGTGGTTTTCTTCCTCTGAAATAGAGCCTACAGTAGATTCTTCTTGTAACTACAGCTTTCTTCAAATTAGATTCTTTGAGGTGATTGGAACAGGTTTATGTATTACTCAATTAGATAACCAGATTCAAAACTACAACAGGTTCCTCCACCTTTAATGATCATGTAGAAGTGTGAATTTCAGTTCTGGGAACTGTAGTTTGTTGTAGCAACAGAACCTTCTGACAGAGAGGGCTAACATGTCTTACAAAACTACAATTCTGAGACTTCCATAGCACTGAGCCAGGGAAGTTATAGAGGTATCTATCAGAAATATTTCTGCAGTGCAGATGCAGCCAGTTAAATTTCCAACCAGAGAAATATGTTCACGTTTGCTAGTTTATCATTTGCATCAACTGCACTGAGCATCTGTGGACGATGCTAAACACATCCTGCTTTAAAACATGACCAGTGGATGCCCCTGAAAGCTGAGATCAAGGTGCATCCATGTTTTTAAGCAGCATGCATTTGGCATCATCCACAGATTCATGTGCAGCTGATACAAATAATGAACACCAATTGCTCCCAACCTGACAAAACTAACTGCTCGTCTCAAGAAGTGTAGATCCACTGAATGAATAGGATTCATGTAAGCATCAACACAATATCCTGTAACTGATTCAAAGGGTCTGTCCTAGTTAGGATTAGCCCCTTTCTCCCTCCTCCTGAACACCATTTTTTGGGGGATTGTCCTTTTGGAAAGGGGTTTTACCTGCCATAATAAACTCTTAGGACTTTACCACACCACTGAACTCAGGCTCAAAATGTGCATGGCAACTGGCTTAAGAATAGGATTGTCAGACTGCAGACTGGAGAGGACCCCTGCACCATTAATGGGTTGCATTTTGTCAGGTTCCTTGTTTTCCAGGTTGCATGAAAAGCAACACCTGCTGAAATTCACTCTTCTATATGATCATTAAAGGTGGTGGAACCTAACTACTCTAGTTTTGAATCTGGCAACTCTGCTTGAGGAACATATAAACTGTTCCAATCACCTCTTCTTAGGTTTGAAGTGCCTCAAAAAGGAACTGAGGAGAGTTGTTGGAAAGGCTTGCAAGTGGATGACATCTCAGAGCATAGTTCAACTCCAGGGGCATAAATACACTGGTTTAAAGACACTTCATACTGTCTTAGATCTTGGTAGCTAAGCAGGGTCAGCCCTGGTTAGTACTTGTATGGGAGACCACCAATGAATAGCAGGTGCTGTAGGCTCTAGTATCTGTTGCCTAAGAAAACCCTATGGTTTTTATTTTATTTTTATTTTTATTACAATTAGTTCAAAATTGGAAAGAAAATTGAGTTCCTTCTCCACAAGATTCGCTAGTAAAATTAGCAGAAATGGAAGAATAAAACAAATCAGTGTGACATATAAAATATGAAAACTTAGGAAGATTTGAAAAAAGCTGGGAAAAGATAATGGAATATATAATTAAAATGTGTTGGGTAAAATGGTCCTGATTGGATTTTTGGATGATTAATGGTATAGATTTTACAATTAATGATTATCCTATTATATAAGTTAGGATTAGATGGAGTATGTTTAGAGTAGGTATCTTAGGAACAGTTTGGAAAAAGTGGAAAAACCAAGGAATATTACTAAGTCAAGCTTGAAAGAATATACAAGAAGATGGATTTTATATTTTAAAAGGGTTTTATATGTAATGATAATTAATATTTGTTCGATAATGCAATATGTGTTGTAAAATGTTTAATAAAATTTAAAGCTAAGAAAAAGAAAACCCTATGAAATTCTTAGGGTCGCTGTTAAGTTGACAGGGGACTGGCTTTGAGCGTAAGGACCATGGCTCTGGAGAGCAAGTCATACTCTCTCAGCCTCAGAGGATGGCCATGGCAAATCCCCTCTGAAGAAACATGCCCGTAATAGGGTTGCCATAAGTTGGAAACGACTTGAACACACAGTATGACAACAACTATTTCACACTGTATCCTATTGATCAGTGGGAGCCAACATGTTGTAGTGGTTTTGAACGTTGTACTACGACTATGGGGAAGAGAGTTTGAACCTGTGCTCAGTCATGAAACCCACTGGGTGGCTTTGAGTAAAGTCACACTTCCCCAAATGTGTGTAACCATTTGTTGCTGTGTGTCTTGAAGACATTTTCGACTTAATGAAGACCCTGGACAAGTCATGCTGTCTTAGCCTCAGAGGTGGCAATGGCAGACCACTTCTGAAGAAACTTGCCAAGAGAACCCTGTGATAAGTTTCCCACTGAGGCTGAGAGAGTGACACACAGCAACAAATGCTCACACATACACTGCCTCCCCAACACACATGCATACAACCAAGGCACCAAAGGTTTTAGGGCATGTTGGCTGCCTAAAAGGCCACAGTTTGTCCACCATTGAGGCCTAGACCTGCTATGGCTGCCTCTGAGGCTGAAGCCTTGTTTTCTTAACAGAGCCTCCCTTTGAAGCAGGGAGAACAAAGAGTGAAGAAACATGTCCTCCTTTTCCAGGACACGCCTTCCATTTCAGCTTTCTGGCCCGGAGGAATTCAAAAATGTCCTCCCATTTTGAGCATCACTAAGCATGAATTTATATTTATGTTAGTGTTTTCAGCTTTTTGAGAATGACTAAGAAATATCTATCTATCTATCTATCTATCTATCTATCTATCTATCGTTCTGTTAATGTTTTTAGCTTTTGATGTGGTAACCTTTTTCTTGACTGTCCTCTATTTTGAGCAGGACTAAGAAGCATGGATTTACACTTATATGAATGTTTTTAGCCTTTTATGTGGTAACGTTCACCGTTTCTTGAATGTCCTCCATTCTGAGGATGATTAAGAAAAACATTATATATAGATAATGTTTTTAACTTTTACGTGGTAACCTTTTTCTCAAATGTCCTACATTTTGAACAGCACTAAGAAGCATGGATTTTATATTTGAGTGTTTTCATCCTTTTATATGGTAACATTCTCCCTTCTTTTTAAAACATTGTCCTCCATTTTGAGGATAACTAAGAAGCATGGGTTTATATTTATAGGAGTGTTTTGATCTTTTTTATGTGGTAGCGTTCTCCCTTATTTTCCTTGAATGTCCTCCATTTTGAGCAAGACTAAGAAGCTTGGATTTGTATTTATATGAGTGCTTTCAGGTTTTTATGTGGTATCATTCTCTCTTTTTCTTTGTTTGTCCTCCATTTTGTGGTGCCTTGTCCTCCTTTGTGGTGAAGACATCTGGTCATCCTGCCTCAGCCTTCCCAGAAACACGTCTTGTCGACTCTTGGCTCTCCTCTGGCAAATGCATTCCCTGGGCTCCCTCTTGTGGAAACCTCACCATCATCAACATCATCATTATTATTTTATTTTATTTTATTTTATTTTATTTTTGTACCGCCTTTCTCCCAAAGTGGGACCCAAGGCAGCTAACATATATAAAACACAACTATTAAAATTGTACAATTAAAATTACAAATACAAAAAATTAAAACATACAAAGTAATAACATTATTAGTAATCTAAGACCAACCCTCACATCCCCCAATAAGATCAAGCCTGTCAGATCTTAAAAGGCCTGTTTAAATAAAAATGCCTGCCTGTGAAAGGCCAGCAGTGAGTATTAAGGCCGCTTACAAAACGCACTAAGGACCTTGGGCAAGTCACACACTCTCAGCCTCAAGGGAAGGCAGTGGGAAACCGCCTCTGAACAAATCATGCCAAGAAAACCCCAGGATAGGGTCACCCCCTTTGGGTCGCCATAGTAATGGTAGTAGTAGTAGTAGTAATTTATAAACCCCAGGACAGGGTCACTGCCTTTGGGTCACCATAATAATAGTAATAGTAATAATAATAATTTATAAACCCCAGGATAGGTTCACCCCTTTTGGGTCATAATAATAATAATAATAATAATAATAATAATTTATAAACCCCAGATAGACTCTCTGCCTTAGGGTCACCATAGTAATGTTGTTGTTGTTGTTGTTGTTTATAAAGTCCAGGACAGGGTCACCACCTTTGGGTCACCATAGTACTAGTAATAGTAAAAATAATAATAATTTATAAACTTCAGGATAGGTTCACTGCTTAGGGTTGCCATAGTAGTAGTAGTAGTAGTAATAATAATAATAATAATAATAATAATAATAATAATAATAATAATATAAACCCCAGGATAGGTTCATAATAATAATAATAATAATAATAATAATAATTTATAAATCCTAGGATAGGCTCACTGCCTTAGGGTCACCATAATAATAATAATAATAATAATAATAATAATAATAAATATTAATATTTATAAATCCTAGGATAGGTTAACTGCCTTAGGGTCACCATAGTAATAATAATAATAATAATAATAATAATAATAATAATAATAATTCATTGTCTAAGAGACACCATAACAATAACAACAACACATTTATTTATTTATTATCTGCTCTCCCCATAGATAGAGGCAGGGCCAACTTGACTTATCCTCCTTTTTTCCCATAAGGCGGGAATGACTTGAAGGCACACGACGATAACAACAACAAACACATTGAAATCCAGCATGGTGTAGTGTTTTAAGCATTGGACCATAATTCTGCAGACCAGGGTCCCCACTCAACCCTGGAAACCCACTGGGTGATCTTAGGCAAGTCGTGCTCTCTCATCCTCAGAGGATGGCCGTACTGCCTCTGAAGCAATATAAGTTTTTTTTTTTAAATGGCTTCGAGGCAGACACAGACACAGACACAAAGTGACACCAGATATCCTAACTGTAAAGGAGGACGAAGCACCACAAAATGTAGGACATTCAAGAAAAATGTTGGGCATGACTACACAAAACCTATAAGCAGTCAGAGCAATATAAATTCATGCTTCTTTATGCTCAAAATGGAGAATATTTTGGAATTCCTCCTGGACAGAAAGGTGAAATGTGGGACATGTCCTGGAAAAGGAAGACGTCTGGTAGCCCTGGGCACATAACGAAGTTTATCGCATGGGGCTTAAACCGCTCCCCAGCCCTAACGGGGGCGAGCGGGGGCGCCACGGAATGCGATGGGAACGGATGGGGCCCAAAAACGCGACTTTATCGCACGGGGGGCCGCCACCGCCACCGCCGCGCATTCCCATCGCGTCCCAATTCGGTTCCAGAGGGCGCCATTTCTGGGAACTGTTTCAAAGCGTCCCTAGAAATGACGCCCTCTGGAACTGAATTGGGACGCGATGGGAACGCGCGGCGGCGGGGGCATCCCCCCGTGTGATAAAGTCGCGTTTTGGCCCATCCGGTGCCCATCGCGTTCCGTGCGCGCCCCCGCTCGCCCCATTAGAATGCGCTGGGGAGCAGTTTAAGCCCCATGCGATAAACTCTAACAACTACAAACACACTTATTGGTGTGCTTCTATTTTTGCTGCGTCACAAGGCGCTTCCTGCTTGGACCAAGTCCAGAGGCCTGAAGCCAGCCAGATTATTGGAAATATGGGGCAGAAAGTTCCATAAGCATTTCTTCCCATCTCTGGTAAGAAAAGCTATAATCATATCAAAGTAAACAACTAACCATTTGCTGCCTTTGTTTTAGTCAAACTCTGCTTATTGAGGGAGGAACCTCAATTCTCCTTAACACAAAGCTAGACATTTTTTTCTCACTTTGACTAGATCTTCCGACAATCGTGTGTGCAGAAATAAACACACAGTAAATTTCCAAAATCAAGCAAATGAGTGACTTGCTTTGTGTTTAGGATTAACTGCTTTTTATGGGTTTGTACTGCTCTAATAAGCATTTGTTCCAGAAATAGCAGGTGAAAAAAGAAAAGAAAAAAGGATAAGCATCACCACTTCCGAAAATCTGCAGAGATAACTGCTGCTAATGAAATAAGAACAGAGTATTTAATGGTCAGTTAATAATCTTAGTTCAATGGGGGGATTCTTTTTTGGGGGGGATTGCTTTAAATTAGGTGACAACCGTATTAAATAAACTAGAAGGGAAGCAGACATATAACTGCAAACCAATTTACAGCATGCAGTTAGTGAGAGAGCCATGACCTAAATCCATTTGTTAATCCTAACTACAGTACATCCATTGAATCAATGGAATATACATGACTAACCAAGTTCCATTGATTCAATTGATCTACTGTATATACTTGACTATAAGTCAACCACATGTATAAGTGGAGGGCAGGTTTGGAGACCAAAAGTATGGATTTTCATACAACCCATGGATGTGTCGAGGGTAAAACGCTGTGGTTGTTGTTAGCTGCCCTTGAGCCAGTTCTGATGCATGGTGACCCTGTGGATGAGACATGTCCAAGAATCCCTATCCTCCACTGCCTTGCCCAGATCCTGCAAGCCCTTGCCCACAACCCCCTGATTGAGTCTATTCATCTGGTTTGTGGTCTTTCTCTCTTTCTTCTACCCTCTACCTTTCCTATCCTACCATTATTGTTTTTTCTAGTAATCCATGCCATCTCATTATGTGGCCAAAGTGCAATAATCTCAGCTTGATCATATTTGCTTCCAAGGAGAGCCCTGGTCTGATCTGTTCAAGAATCCATTTGTTAGTCTTCTTGGCTGTCCATAGTATCCTTCTCCAGCACCACATTTGAAATGAGCTGAATTCTTTCTCTCTGCTTCCTTCACTATCCAGCTCTTTCATCCATACATGTTAATTGGAAATGCAATTGCCTGCATGATTCTGACTTTAGTGCTCAGTTGTATGTCTTTGCTCTTCAGTAGCTTTTCCAGTTCTTTCATAGCTGCCCTTCCCATTCCTAGTCTTCTTCTGATTTCTTGACTGCAGTCTCCATTCTGGTCAATGTTTGATCCTAGATATGGAGATTCTTTAACTATTTCAATTTCCTCATTGTCTAGATTGACTTTGTGTATTTTTGTTTTCTTTATGTTCAGCATCAGACCTGCCTTTGCACTTTCATCTTTGACCTTCCTTATTAACTGTTCCTGAATATCTTCTGCTAATATTATGGTGTCATTCACATAGCTTAGGTTGTTAATGTTGCTTCTTCCTATCTTCACTCCTCCTTTTTCTGATTCTAATTCTGCTTTTCTCATGATGATTTCAGCATATAAATGAAACAAGTAAGGTGATAGGATGCAGCCTTGACTGATCCCTTTGCCTATTGGGAACCACTCTGTTTCCCCAAATTCTGTTCTGATGGTGGCCTCTTGTCCTTGGTACAGATTCCTCATCAGGACTATCAGATGTAGTGGCACACCCATGTCTGTGGGGGCATCCCATAGCTTTTCATGATCTATACAATCAAATGCTTTGCTGTAGTTTATAAAACACATGCTGACTCTTTTTTGGAATTCTTTGGTGCGCTCCATCAGCCATCGCATGTTTGTAATGTGGTCCCTTGTGCCCCTTCCTTTTCTGAATCCTGCTTGTACCTCTGGGATTTCTCTCTCCATGTATGGTTGGAGTCTATGCTGCAGAATTTTGAGCATTATTTTGCTTGCATGTGCGATTAGTGCTATTGTCCTCTAGTTGCTGTAGTCTTTTGTATCTCCTTTCTTGTGGATTGGTGTGTACAGTGTTTTCAGTGTTTCCAGTCAGTTGGCCACCGCTTTGTTTTCCATATATGTTGGCATATTTCAGTCAGCACTAAAGTTGCATCTATCTATAGGCACTGTAGCAGTTCAATTGGAATATCATCTGTTCCCAGTGATTTATTTTTCCCCATCTCCTTTATTGCAGATTCCACTTCACTTCTTAGAATTTAGAGTTTGTCTTCATATGGCTCCTCATTCCAAATATCATTCAGTCCCTCATCTCTTTTGTAATACTTTACTGTGTATTGCCTCCAGTGTCTTTTTGTTTCTGCTTGTTCCTGTATAATGTTATTTTTTTCTCCATAGAGCATCCCTGCCCTCGGTTTGAACTTGGCTTTAATTTCTCGGATTTTTTGATAGAGGTCTCTCATTCTTCCCTCTTTGTTGTTTTCTTCTATTTCTCTGCTTTGGTCATTGTAGTATTTCTCCTTATCCCTGCATGTCAGATATTGAACAGTTGTGTTCATACTTCTGGCTTTGTTCCTATCTCCCTTTGCTTTTGCTTTTCTTCTTTCTTTTATTGCATAAAGTGTTTCATCTGTCATCCATTGTTTCTTATCTTTCTTTTTGGCCACTGTTACTGATGTAATAAAAGGATGGAAAGGATGAAGCAAAGGAAAATGATGCCAAAGAGCTTACAAAATTCTGGTAGGAATGACTGTACAGTATTAACTCTAAAGGCTGGATGGATGAGAGAGTAAAGGTAGTTTGTGTTTCTTTTAGGTGCTCCCAGGATGGACTCAGCTCTTGCTTTTCCACCACTGTAATCACAGAAGAAAATGGCTCCTTTGAAAAAAGAAAAGGAATTAAAGTACAATACTTACATTATTCATGAATAAGTCATTCCAGGTTTTATGGGTCATTTTTTTTTACTAAAATGTTTAGACTTATGCATGAGTATATACAGTACTGAAACTAGGATTCACAATTGGATTTAGGTCCATATTTAGCTTTCCTTAGAAGTGAGGACCACCAAATTCAAGAAGATGACTGGAATCCTGTTGGGGAGTTACGAATGTGTAAGCACGATAGTTATGGTGCTATGTAGTGACTCTCTCGTGATCTCCCAATCCCTACTTATGAGGCTGCAGTTGATGGGAGTCGGCTCCCTTTTTTATCGGAAAGCAACTGACTGGCATTCATGTACCCTCTGATATAAGTAATCTCTGATATATCAGGCAAAAGCCAAGTCTCAGTCTCAATTCTCCCTTGCACCAGAGACCTCTCATGCAAGGAGAGTAGGTGGGACTGTTAGCTAAGTGCTTCTCAAATTACAGGGGAACAAATTCCCATTGATTGCAGCTACTTCTGCCCAGTAAGTGGGAATCAGAGCACTTTCACAGTCCCTAAACTGTGAGCTAGAGAGACAGCATGGCATAGTGGTTTGAGCGCTGGACTATGACTCTGGAGACCAGGGTTCAATTCCCAGCTTGACCATGAAACCCACCAGGTGACTCTGGGCAAGTCACATGCCCTCAGCCTCAGAGGAAGGCAATAGCAAACCTCCTCTGAACATATCTTGCCAAGAAAGCCTCACAATAGGTTTGCCTTAGGGTTATGAGTCAGAAATAACTTGAAGGCACACACCACACACAAACGAACTAGGGGCTACCTAGGGATCATGAAAACAATGCAGCCACAAGTGTGTAATTCTAGGTTACACATGTGTCACTGTCCAGTCATATTCTGGCTGATATCTTTTCAATAGGCATTCCAAATTGGATTGGGGATGGGGCTCCTGTAATTTAACAGATCTTGGAATAGAACAAAGTACCATAAATCTCAGTCAAACAGGATGAAAGTATCTGATCTGCTGCACCTTCCAAATCCCACTTTTCAGCTGCATTTGCCATCTCCTAAAGAGCTGAGTGCTCCTCCATGTGGAGAGGCAATAACCATGTTGGGAGGGGATGACAGTGGATAAAAGTTGGGGTTTGGAAGGTGAGGGAAGACAAATACCTTCATCCCATGTGATGGAGCTTAATCTAGCTTCAAGATGTGATAAGGATTAGGGTTATAGGAACCCTTTTGCCAGGTCCAGTGTGGTAGCCTTACTTTAAAACATGATTCAATGAATTGATACATATAGAACAGTTATATTATTAGTATTGGTATCATTATTATTTGTATCCTACTTTCCCCTCAGAATTGGGACTCAAAGCGGCTTACAGTTTAAAAACACAGGATAATTAAAAACATACAAAAGTGACAATTAAAATAGAATTAAATATTACAATAATAGAACAGATCACTTGTTTAAAAATAGAATACAAGGTTAAAATATTATTTTAGAATGTTGTATTATCCAGGCCAAATTACTTTTAAGAGGAGTGACTGCATGAGCAGGTCTAACAGGATTGGTTAAAGCAAAATGTTATCAAGAGTCACTTATTTGAAGGAATTGTTATATTTTGCAGAAATGACCCAGTGAATTTCCATCCTTTCTCATCCAAAGCCCTATGGGATGCTTATTATCCATGTTCAGCTTTTGTGATGCTTTTTTTGTAATCTGAAAGGTACCTCCTTTTCCTTCCCTAACAATAACTAAGTAGCAGTTCAGTGGGGAGGGTTGAACCTTCTTGCCCCTGTATCTGACAGGATGTTTGTTGAGCTTCCAATTTCTGCAGTTAAATTGATGTTTTTCTGTACCTTGTTTCATTCTGGGTCTTCCACTTCAATGCCAATGTAACATAGTGGTTAGTGTGTTAGACTTGGATGGAAGATACCCAAGATGAATAACTGGTCAGCCATTAGACTCCCTGAATGGCTTTGGGCTAGTCACAAATATGGCTGCATCTACACCTCAGTAGTAATGCAGTTTGACACTTTTTTAACTGCCATGGCTCAATGCTATAGAATTCTGGGATGTGAGATATTTAGGCTTTTCTGCTAGAAATCTCTGGTGCCACAGCAAACTACAAATCCCAGAATTCCATAGGATGGAGCCATGACAGTTAAGGCAGGATCAAACTACATTAATTTTACAGTGTAGATGCAGCCATACTCAGTATGATTTACTTTACCAGGATAAAATAGTAGTGTTTGGTGAAGAGCTCTGGCTTGAACTTTTTTTTTTTAGCAGGGAGGAATAGGATATATAAATGTAATACAGATAAATAATAGCCCTCTAGCAGTGATTGTTGTTTTGTGCCTTCGAGTCATTTTCATCTTATGGCAATCTGAAAGTAAATTTATCACAGGAATTTTTTGCAAAGGTTTGTTCAGAAGAGGTTTGCTTTTGCCTTCCTCTGAGGCTGAGAGAGCGTGACTTGCTTGTTTTAAGTTTGCACATGGTATACTTTTCCCAGTCAGTGACAGGTTACCCACTGGGTTTCCGTGGCCAAGGAGAGATTCAAACCCTGGACTCCAGAGTTGTATTCCAATGCTCAAACCATTACATCATGCTGGCTATTAGGCAGTGTAGTTCTCTGGAAATAACTTTCTCTCTTTGTGATACTTAAAATATTTTGGTGCCCTCTGCAGGTCTTTTATGTTACCTGGACCTCTGTTGCAAAGGTGTGTGCCACCAGTACAATTAAAGGAATATATGCCTTAGTATCACCTGATCATCTGCCTTAAAACCACTCTGAAACACTTTGACAATTAAAGCAAGCCAAATCAGCACATAGATAGACTGGAAAACAAAACACTATCTCTCAAAATCCCATGAAAGCTTTATAGAATATCCAGGTTTTAAATCAGTGTTTAAATAAAGACAGTATTCAAGATAGTAGAGTTTCAGGAATATATAAGTCGAGAGTTCAAAAAAACAATAACAATCAATACTGGTAGGGGAGAAAGTCTTTTTTTAATTTATGAATGAGATAATGTTATAGTTGTATTATGTTTGATGTTATATTAGTTGAAGTTAAAGATAGAAGAAAAGGATGTAAGGGGAAGAATGTATGAACTGAGAGATTGTTTTGTTGTTGTGGGGTTTTTTTATGTTGGAATAAGAAATAAAAAATATCTATCAAATATATATATATATATATATAGCGCAACAATATATTTCAATCTGGCTTCCAAGGGAAGAGCATCTCACAACTGGGGTGCCACAGCCAAGAAAGCCTTGTTTCAGTTTTGCACATGGTGTACTTTTCCTAGTCAGTTACAGCTCATGGAACTGATAGGAGTCTAAATATATTGTGGTATCATTAGATTGGGGTAGGCAGCTGTGGCCCTAGAGATTTTACCAGATTGCAGTAACCATGATTGTTCATTGTTGGCTACATTGGCTCAGTCTGATGGGATTTGTAGTCCAACAATAGCTGGAGGCGCAAAGTTGCCAGCCTCTAATCTAACTGAGGCTTTCTGAAACCCTGGATCTTGAATGTGTTATGTTAATGGAAATTTATTGTAGTCAATCAGATTTAATGTCAGGATTGGCTAATTCAGACAGAACAGTGGTTTGTTGTTGTTATTGTCTTTCTCACTTTTAATGCAGCAGCACTTCCCCTGCTAAATTACAAGTCAAGCTCTAAGGTTTCAAATAGTGTTTGTAGTTTTGGTATAAGATCAGGGAGGGATTGGGGAAGCTGCCAAACCCCCAAGCTAGGGCTGCCATAATTGTCCACTTTTACCAGGGACAAAATGTAGGACAAATTCAAGACCAAACTGTAGGGCAACTGCAGGACAAAACTCAGCTCAAAATGTAGGACATTTAAGGTCCACCATTTTTCTTCAATGTCCTACATTTTGGGCTGAGTTTTGTCCTGCAGTTGTCCTACAGTTTGGTCTTGAATTTGTTCCACATTTTGTCCCTGGTAAAAGTGGACAATGATTGTTTAGCAGAAAAGAGAAGAGCCAGCTGTGGGCATTTGTAATACTCTATCTCTTTGATGGAAAGAGGCTGTATTTTTTTGCCTGAGGTCCAAGATACCAAATATAAGAATGGGGCAACAAAGGGAAGATGGTGAAGCAGATAAACCTCCCACCCCCATCTGAGAGCATAACATCTCTCATCTCTTTAGGCAACCCATGGCTGATTCAGCAGAGTTTTGCTTTGAGCAGTGCAGATTAACTGCAGCTCAATGAGCAGCTCTTTCCTCCCCCCCCCCCCGGGTGGGATCCTGCACGCCCCACTAGCCTCCCTCTTTCTCTTTATATAAATTTGTGGGGAGCAAAAAAATAATAGCATGAATATAGAAAGAGAAACTCTTTTCTGAAAGTTTTTTTAAAAAAATACAATCACAAGGTAAATGTATGTTTTCCTTTCTATAGCCAATATTTTGGCAGCCTGATCCTATCCGTGTTTACTCAGAAGGAAGTCCTGCTGCGCTCAGATGACTTTACCTCTTGGTAAGTGTGGCTGGGATTGGCATCATCTGATCCTATACAGAATTAGACATACCTAAACCCATGACATCAGTGGATTCTCGCACTACTGTTAAACAAGTCAATTACAGAATTCCTGATGAGTTGTGTCAGATAGTTGCTCCAGATCGCATGACCCCTCCTGGCATTTTTAAAGGACGCAGCAGCCACCTCATCTGTGAGAAGGGAATTGTTCCCCATAGTGGCACTAAGATAAATGCATTCATAGCTAGGGGGTTCCATCAAGTCTTAATTTCCCTTGCACTGAGCCATGTTGCTTAATTCATTCCGATTCCTTTGAACAGTTTCTCAATATTCCCAGAGAGCACAGGCAATTCATTTTACTGATTTCCTTCACTGAGGATAGATAAAAATATCATTAAGCTTATCATGCACATGAAAATGGTTCTGAAGGCAGGAAGAGGCAAACAATAAAAACCCACAAATTTGCACCAGTCCCACTTCATCAAAGCAGTGCAGATTATAAATGTTAATTTCCCTTAAGAGCCGGGTGTTTGTTTCATAAAATGCAATGCTTTAATTACAGAAATTAATAAGTGACCATCTACATTCACCGTAGTTGTATGCTAGGATTTTGTTAATGTCTTGTGAAGTATGAAAGGCTGAATAAGGTCAGAAAGGAATAATAATAATAATAATAATAATAATAATAATAATAATAATAATAATAATAATTTAATTTATTTATATCCAGATATCCAGTAGCAAGTTAATACTTCTTCTTTTAGTAGCATTTTTTCTTCTTTGTTATTTCATGTCATGAACTGTGCTGCTATACCTCTGGGGTCATTCAGACACATATTTTTAAGTGGAATGATGTAAATAACCGGACTCAGACATGCAGGATTTATTATTCACAATATAGAACTGCATCTATGCGAGTTCAGTTGCTCACACATGCCAGCACTCGAATGAACATGTATTCGAAATGAATTCAATGCATGTAGAGTTTAAATCTGGATGTATTCACATCGGTTATTCACATTGCTGACAATGGCGGGATACACACCGCCATAAAGTACGTATTGTATACGTACTAGGGTTAGGAAGGGGCGGTGCTTCCGCACCCCCCTAACCCTAGTACATATACAGTACGTACAAGATGGCGGCGCCCCTTCCACATGGGCGCCGCCATCTTTACGTACTGGACGCATAGCGTCCAGACGTGTTGCTGCGCTTATGACATCGCGAATGCGCCTGCGGCGCCTCGCGACGTCATAGATGCGCCGCAGAAAGAAGCTCCGAAATGGAGCTTCTTTTTTGCTCCGCACGGGAGTCGCGCGGTTTGGCTGCTGCGGCTCCCGCACGGAGCAAATGGCGGCGGCGGAGGAGCGCCGCAAAGCGGCGGTCTGTATCCCGCCAATGCAAGTCTTTAAAAAAAACCTTGTAGGGGAGAATAGTATCAATTATCCTGGGTTAAGGATAATTTTCCAGCCCTCCTCCCCCTTTTACTTGGGTGCTTTCAAAATGCATGTGAACAACAAAAAATCAATCCAGATTCATCCTGGATTATTTTCACCATCTGAATAACCCTTCTGTCTCCACCTCTTCCTTCTGATTATCAAGTTTCCTATCCATGACTGATGTAAGACAGAGTTAAGATCAGTCTGCAAAGCTCTGCTCTGGTTAATAAAAACCCAAGAAAATTTGTGCTCACTCAACCTAAAGGCACATCTAATCTATGTTCTGTCCCCACAGTGAGCAATCAAATGCTGTGGGAACCTCAGAAGCAGAACCTTCTAACCTTCTTAGGTAAGGTGAGTAAAGAGGGGCCTTTTCTGGGGTAGCAGCTGAAAGAAGGCAGCAATAGTGTGCCCCAATACAGCATTTATTCTTTTCCTATGGCTCTTAATGGCTATTCCAGGACACCAGTACACTGATCTGCTCTTAGCACCTGTCAGTCATATATTCTTAGATAAGGTATAGGTTTGGCAGACATTGCACTTATTTTTCTTTCCATAGTTCTCTACTCCCCACTAGCACTTGACAATTTCAGCATGCATTTCAGACAACAAACACTTTTGTTCTGCAAATCCTATAAATGACACAAATTTTAACCTATCTAATAAAGTAGATATGCTTTTTTTTTTTTTTGTGGGGGAAGCAGGGATTGTTTTATTTTGAAAGCAATATAATGACTATTAATGTAAGTTTTCTGCTTCAACAAGTAACTCTTTACTCATTATTTTAGAATTATTTTGCAGGGGTTTATGAAGAAATGGGCAAAATTTGTATGTTCCTATCAAAAAAAACGAACAAAACAAAATTCCCACGCAGGCTTTCATATATGGATAATTGTAGCTGGACAGGAAATAAAGTCAGTTTAAGTAGAATAAAGCTTCCTATCATTTCTTAAAAAAGGAAACGTGTGTGTGTGTGTGTGTACGTGTGTACACAGAGAGGGAGAGAGAGAAATTACAGCTATGTTTGAAGGACAAATGACCTTTACTCTGTGAAGCCTTAGCAAATAATTGTTGTGTGCCTTTACATTGGTGTTTATCACACGGAGGTTTTTGCAGCTCAAATCTGACGTGACTGCGGGTGCAATGATATGAATCCACACGATAATGTGATGTGTTATCACACGCGATTCCTTTCTATGGGGGCTCCTTCCATGGCGCTTCTGCAGTGAATCCAAAGTAACTCCTCATTTTGATGAATTTGGAAAAAAGTGAATTTACAGAGTTCGCATTCAAGCTCCCTTCGATTTCACTGCAAATTGGTTTGGTGTGGAATGCAACTTTCCCCAAACCTCCAAGGTCCCACATTACCCATGATACTGCGCTGCAATTTTGCCCCATTTGCATCCAGTACTCCCCCCGCTTCCATTGATGCTGAGGGAAAATGCAGTTGTTTCCAATGCCACTGGGGAAAAGGCGGAGAGCTACTGGGGAATGAATGTATTCACATTTTAACGTGGACAGGAGACTGCTGGCGAGGCGGGGGAAAGCGTCTGTTTCCAATGCTGCTGGAGAAGGCTGCTTGTGTGCATGGAAAAACTGGAAAATAATAAGTTATTAGTTTGCTGAGGCACCAGAGCTCTCTGGCAGAGAAGGCTCAATGTCTCAGGACACTACAGTTCCCATAATTCCACAGCACTGAGCCAGGACAGTTAAAGTGGAGTCAAACCGGATTATTTACCAGTGCAGATGCAACCTCTTTCAGATCCAAAGGATTTACTTCCAAGTAGAACTGCAGTTTCTATACTGATTATTTTGCAGTGAAATAATGTATTATTAATAATAATAATAATAATAATAATAATAATTCTTTCACTGCATTATTATTATTATTATTATTATTATTATTTTGCCGGTGATACATTCGGATGAAGCAGAGGACATTTAGAGATAGGTGACATTCCCTATGATTCATGTGAAACTGGAAAGGGGTGGAGGTAATGAAACAAAGGGTTGATTTGTGTATAGATGACAGGTGTGAAGGGAATGAAACAGGAGGCTGGAGGGAGAGATGGGAGCAAAGGAGGGGTCACTGGAGGCTGGGGTGGAGGCTCCAACTCCCAGAATTCCATAGCCTCGAGCCAAGGACCCCACAACAAACTCCAACTCCCATAATAATAATAAGTTATTATTTTTAAGATAATATTAATAATTTATTATTTTAAAATAATAATAATAATGGTATTAATAATAATTTTTAAAATAATAATAACAATAATAATGTTATTAGTTTGCTGAGGGACCAGAGCCTCAATGTCTCACGACACTACAATTCCCAGAATTCCATAGCACTGAGCCAGGACAGTTAAGTGGAGTTAAACCGGATTATCTCCCCAGTGTGAATGCAACCTAAGAGAAGGCAACTATTACAAAGGGAAGGAGAGATGTAGTTGAAATAGACGAGGAGAATGACAGGAGGATAGATGTAGATGTGGCTGAAATGGATGGGGGCTGTGACACAGAGGACCCCATTTGAATTTGGCTGCCAGGGATGGGAAAATAGAAGGGAGGATTTTTCATGACTGACAAGATTCATACCCTGGTCTCCAGAGACCTAGTATCATAAACAACTACACCATGCTGGCTTTATAGCTTAAAAATTTCCTGAGCTTTGCTCATGGAACATTTGGATTTCCTACATGGCGGGGGTTGGATTGGATGGCCCTTGCGGTCTCTTCCAACTCTATGATTCTATGATTTGCTATGTGAAGTGATGAGTGAGGGAGAAACAAAATTAAAGCACACCAGAGTTCACATTTTGATAGCACTGATCCAGAAGCTAAAAAATGACATAAAGCAACAACATTCAAAAGTAATTTTTTTTTAATTTCAACTCTATAAAGTATACAACAGGCACTCGGCAATTACAGCTGCAGGGAAAATACAGAGCAAAACAAAAGCAGTTTATGATAAAAAGTTTTTTTTTCTTCAGTCTACATCAAAAGAGTGCAAGTGGTCAATGACCATTAGATGAAAGTGTATCTTGGACACATAAAATTAAATCCTTCTTCTCTCATATAGGATCCTTAGTAAGAAGAAAAATCAAAGGAAAGAAGAACTATTATAAAGGAAATCACCAGTGTAAAAACAGCATTAAGTTGGAATACGTACGATAGTAGGCAACTTTGATTTGATTTCTCTTTGCTATTAAAGCCCAAAATGTCAGTGTCTCAGTGCCGTGGAGTGGACTGTTCACAAAGGAAGAGGACAAAGAACACACTTTCAGTGTTTTGCTTACTAGGTGAACTACTGAGAGTTTGACTCAGAAACAGTTTGCATATACATGAACGTATGGTTGGATACAGCTTTAGTTGTACTTAGAGTAGACCCATGGAAAGCAGTAGGACTCAAGTTAGTCATGACTAACTGAACAATGAGGTCCACTGTAAGTTAAGTCAGGATCCAACCAATAGAAAACACTGGTCCTGTTTTGTTCAGTGGTGCAACAAGCTTTACTCTTTTTACAGTCATTGGTTTTACAATGAAAAGAGTAAGATATTTTTTGTTTGTTTGTTTGGTGTCAATTTTACAGTCAATTTGCTAATCATTGGTCTGACTGGAACGTTTTTGCAATGTTATCTATTACAAAATGTGATATGTTAGAACTTTTACTGCACTACAGTTTTAAAATTTGCACAGCTTAGCAAAACAGGAATACCTGTATACAGACTGATAGTATGTCATATATTAATTTGACCTGCACATACATTTATACATTTCACAGAAATGACGCTGTATCTCATTAACAGATACACAGCTCTGGTACATTTATAACAGAAATAAGAGAACAACTTCATCATTTCTGTAATTCATCAATTTTATATAATAAAGGCTTATAAACTGTTAGCCGAAAGAACTGTAAAACGCAGCAAGCTAAGAAAGGACAACATTTTGAGGTGTGTTTGTCTTTGTCATGCAGCATAACACCAAATTTGTATTTTTTTTAAATAGGATGCCATGAATTTAAGGCACTTGCAACAATGCCAAATAACTAGATGATGTTCTAAACTATGGGACATATGGACAACGGTACAGTTGACATAAGTTTCAGTAATACTGACAGTTATGACATTAATTCAAGTCTACGTTGATCTAAAAACATTACCTTACAAATAAGAAAAGGAAGGAATAATGCAATGAAATACTAAATAAAAAGCCATATGTGTACCACAAAATATTAACACGAAAAAAAATCTATTTACATAAATATTTGCTTGTGGTCCTATTATTAAATAAGAATTTTCCGTGGGTAATGCAGCACTGTAATAAGCTCAGCTTATCTGTACCTTTAGAACCCAGTTCTTGTAAATGTTATCTTAAATATGACAGCATTTTTAAAAATGCATATTGTCCCATACTTAAAGGGGAACCGAGATCTCAATCGGAAAGAAATTAGTAGGGGGTAGACCCTACACAAATGCATGGGTCTTACTCATGAGCAAGGTTACTGAGAACTGTAGCTATATAAATAATAAGTAGTCTACTTTTTTGCCAGGCATGTTCTGCCTAATGCAGCCATGGCAGGTTTCCCATACAAAGCTCCACCAAGTGAAGCTCCTCAACTAGATTGGACCAACAGTGTGATTAGTTTTTTTTTTATAATTGCCTGTGGCTGCTAATGTGTGTAGTGGGACATTGCAGCCTTGATTCATGTGTCAAATTATAACTTCACCTTGCATGGGATGCCATTTTTGGTGTGATCTGCAGAGAGAGTAACATATGGAACAGTTCTAGGAGACAGTGCATTGAAACATGAATGTGTGATATATGTGTGTGTCTATTTATATATATATATATAATATGTAAATAAAATATATTACTCATAAATGCAAAGTTTACTAATATACATATGCTAATTTTAAGTTATTTAAAATACATTTAGTAAAGAAAATGTAAGTGAATCATAATGAGAAAATAAATTTGTATTAAGTGCATACAACACCAGTATATAGTACTGAGTGCAGCTCAAGGATAAATGGAAGGAATCAAGCATAATAATTCATACTAAGCTCACTTTGAAACTATCCTTGTGTGATTATTTGTCAGTTGAGACATTTGAGATGGCCTATTATTACTGGAATTGTCCAGAGCAGAGACATATATTCTTATGTTTATAATGAGGAAAGGTCAAATTAATCAAAATGAACAAGGTTTTATGTTTCATTTTGTTTTTTGCATTTAAGTTCACTCAGAACAGGCACATCACTAGTCATACATGGGATGAAGGGAATGCATTGTGGAAGTGATTCCAACTTTAAGCTAGAAAGGAAGTGACTTTTGATTATTGTTTTAGCCCTAATATTAAAAGACATAATTATTCACGCCATTTTAATTACAGCACAACCAGCGCTTAGGAAACTGAACATATCTATTTAGCTTTCCTATAGAGTCCAAAGAAAAAATTGTAGTTCCTGCTTATGCCATTTTTGACCAGAACAGCCTCAAACAACTCTTAGGAAGCTGTGCAAGGTGTTTGTCTTGTGTGTGGCTAAGTCAGAGGACAATCAGCCATCTTAACAGTGATGTAAGACTTGGAAGCTCTGAAGCACATTAAAATAGTGCTGGTATGTTTGCTTTGTGGTTAGGTTCTTGTACTGCCACAGATTCCTACACTTGATCTTACATGCATTGGAAGCCAAGTACTGTTTCCTAGGATTAACTTGTTATGTGGTATATAGGTGATCACCTATGCCCCTTTCATCATATCTTGATATGTTTGCAAATAGTAGGAAAATGTTTTTCTTTTTTAGAAGCCAGAAATCTTGCTGCTTTTTTTTAATTAGGAGTGAGGTGTAAATAAGACCACAGGTTGGCTGCAATGTGAGGATGTGGTACTCTACATGTTCTTGCACTGGCAGTCCCATCATACCTTACCACTGGTTATGCCAGCAAGAGCTTGACTTGAGTTGGAGTCCAACAATATCTGGAGGGTCACATGTTCTCCATCCCTGCTCTGAGTGTGAAACACAAATGATCTCAGAAAACATTATGCTACTATTAAATTGATGAGAATACAAGGAAGACCACCATATATTTCTTCCTATGTTACACCAAGGACAACTGAAAAGACTGATTTGAAAAATATTTTTTTAGGAAACCCAGATTTTGATTTTTGGATGCATTCCCTCCCCCTCTCCAACTGAACTACTTTATAAGCCTCTCTTCTTAGAAAAACAGTACTTACAGTACAATTGTGCAGTGTTCCCTAAATAATTCTAAGCCAGTGCTGTGATATATATTTACCAGGGACTGCTCTTGCATCTAAAGCTATTTTGCTTTGCCTGGAGCATGTTTTACAGTCCAGAGACATGATATGAAATGATATACTTCATAAATTAGATCTGAACCAGATTGCAGTCCTATTTATTCTTACTTGGAAGTAAGCACCACTGAACAAAATATTGTTTTCTGAATAATCATGTATAGGATTGCATTGTATGGTAGCTCCATTTTGGTAGCACAAATATCAATATGGCAAATCATGATTTGCCCAACTGATTTCAAGGGCTAATTATAATACAATCTTGTACATGTCTGTTTCGTTCAATGGGACTTACTCCTGAATAAGTATTATAGGACTAGCCTACACGCAAGTAGTTCAGTTTGAATTCAGCCCATTAAGAGCTAACTCTAAATACTGGAAAAGGCAAAACAAATAAAGAGGTAGTGTAAGGAGGCAGAAGCTAGGAGAATTATGCAGGCAAAATAATAAAAAAGAGGGCAAATTATAGGAGGAAAAATTAGGCAGGGAACGTTTTAAAAAGAGGTAAAAGCAGATTGTGAGTTGGCTGGTAGTGCTTTCTAAATATGAGTGAATTGACAGAAGGGGTAGCTCTCAATGGCATTTCATATTATGTTTCATCTCTGAAGTGTGGATTATTGGATTTTTAAATCTGAGATAATAAAAAGAATACTATCTAAAAGGCTGTTTTTGCTGACAGATATCATAAGGATAGGGGAGGCTTCTCTGTGATTGCTGACATTGCTCAACATTTTTATATAATTTATTCTCAGTTGTCATTTATGTGGCCACTGATGTTAGAAGATTCATGCCCAATAGACATGATCCACTGAAGGTGGAGAATTTTAAAATCCCACTGATTTCAAGATGTGCTTAATTTTCCCTTTGAAATGATATGGGATTTTGAAATGCTCTATTTCAGATGCATTGAATTTTTTGTTTTAAATTGATTGATTACATTTATAGTTATGTCAGAGAGAGAATTGAACTAATTAATCTTTGAAACAAACAAGCGAATGCAGTCAGATTACAATGGTTTTAAGAGGATATGTGAAACAGAAAAACAAACTAATGGCAATGCTGCAGCAGAGCAGTAACACTGTGTGATGTGTTTGTGTGTGCAAATTATTTAAAATTTTGGTTGACTATAATCTCTCTTGCTACATTTATTCCCTGAAAAATGACAGTGGGAGTTTACATATATCACAGATGAAAAATATACATAGCACCTATATAGTACGCAGTGTGTCTTGCCTGTTCCCTCACTGGGCTCTAAAAGGTAAATGCTATTCAAACTCAATGTTAATGCCTATTAGACCAGTTGGCTGCTGTCATTTTCTGTCCAGGACCTTTCAATAAGTACATTTTCCTTTTTAATAATATAACTAGCATACATGTGTAAAATGAGTAGTTTTATGAATAATTTTCTACATGCTCTTATGTAGCTGTACCAATAAAACTAAACGTTAGATATATCATGTTCTCAGACACATGTGATAATTAACCGACCCATACTTGCTTTTAACAGTTCAACAGATACTGTAGCAATTGTGCTTTTGTTACCAGTTGAGGGGAAAAGCACATCAGAAATTAAAAATGGAAGAAGGTAACATTCATTCTTGTCATGAATACTGCTTGAAAAGAAAGACAACTTATAGCATTGCTTTGACATGAGCTCCTTGACCAATCACTTTGTGGTCCTCCTTGGTTTAATACATTGGCCTACTTTAAGAGGCACAATACACTTTACAGTATTTTGCAATTTGAGACTACCCCAGTTGTCATACTGTAGACTCTACAGTGTAGAATAATCTGCAGTACTTAACATCTCTAGAATTAACTAGATAAAGAAAATTATCTTGCAGCTAGAATTATGTGCATCTTATTCTATCAGCTTTCAAATTACACCAGGAGCATAGCAAGTTCATTAAAGTGATAGAAAACACATTTAATTACTGGTGGAAAAGGCTTTGCTTCAGGACCACCATGTCAACTGCTATGTTAAGTTCAAACAGAAAACATGTGAAGAGCACTATTGTCATCTAAGCGAGAAGTCCTAATGCCACTGTAGTTACTGTAGCAGCATCAATCAAGGCATCATGGTGACCCCGAGCACTAATCCTTCCCAATTCCTTCAGGTTTGCTGGCAGCTATGTCTCAGGAAGCTGTCTTCAGCAAGGCAGAAGCAGGTAAGAGAAATACATTAAAAGTCTATGTCCCATCCTGAGTTGTCATCAGGCGGTGGTTCATCGTTGTCCTCAGGGAAGCTATCAAAATTGCTTGTATCTGTTGGTGATGCAACCTGCCCAGTAAAGAAAATTAAACTATTAGTACTTTTGGCTGCTGTCATGCCAAAGCTGCTTGCTTTGGAAATCAGCTTTTTGATTTTAAAACTGTGATTGCCTTTTGCCACATATGCACAGGTCCCTGCAAATTAATGCTTAAAAGTGAGAGCTACAAAGACAAGTTTTGAAAAGAACAAGAATGAACAAGAATTAAAAATAAAAGCCGCACTCGAAGCAATTGAGAAGAATAAATCACCAGGAACAGATAACATACTAGTAGAACTGCTACAGTCTATAGCAGGGGTTCCCAAGTTATGCTGTGAGGAGCGCTTAGGGCTCTTTGTGCACTTCCCAGGTGCTCTGTGGCCACTCCAGGAAAATGAAAGAAATAAACATTGAATTAAATTAAAGACTATGAATATATATACTCCTAATCACCATTAACTGGTATAGAGTAGTCCTCTTAGGGGCTTGGCCAAAAATATATGGGTTTCACAAGTCAAAAAGGTTGGCAAGCCCTGATCTATAGAGACATAATCGACTATCATTCTAAATAAAATCTGCCAGCAAATATGGAAAGCAAAACAATGGTTCGCAGATTGAAAACCATCACTATACATCCCCATCCATAAAAAAGGAGACACAAGAGATTGCAGTAACTATAGGACCATAGCAAAACGGAATGGTTCCCAGTCAGAAAGAGGGTCAAGATAACCTTATCTCTTTAACTTGTACACAGAAAACTTCATACATAGAACAGGTCTAGACTTAAAGAAAGGAGGAGTGAAGATCAGAGGGATGAATCTCAACTATCTAAGATATGCAGATACCATGCTGCTAGCAGAAAACAATAAAGACTTGGGATTATTACTGAAGAAATCAAAGAGCAAAGTGCTAAGGCAGGCTTAATGCTGAATATTAAGAAAACAAAAATAATGACCATGTAGGATTTATATAAATTCAAGCTAGATAGTGAGGACATTGAAATAGTTAAGGATTTCTCATACCTTGGATCAATCATAGATTACAAGAGAGACTGCAGTCAAGGAATCAGAAGGGAATAGAACTGGGAAGGGCAACTATGAAGGAACTAGACTGCATACCAGACAGATGGACTCAGTCAGCCAAGGCTGCAGGATCTGAACAGAGAAGTTGAGGACAGGGGGCCTTGGAGATGTTTCATTCACAGGGTCACCATGAGTCAAAGCAAATTCAAAGGAAGTTAACAACATGCCAATGGGATCTACCATATATATTCGCGGACAAGTCGACCTCATGTATAAGTCAAGAAACGGAGTTTAATGGGCCCTCTGTTTTGGCCCTAAGTGAAATTAATTGTGAGAGTGAATCCTAACCTGGCATTCAAAAGCTTTTTTCCCGTATACTAGAAAAGTATAATTTGGGTTTATTCACATAGCAAGTTTCTTCATTGCACAGAGTAGTGATGCAAGGAAGCCATGTTGGAAACCTGAAGATACTTGTGATGGTTGCAATAATACACTGCCTTGTCAATGACAATCTAAAATAACATTTACCAATTTAAACCATCTCCAAGAGGGGGAAATCTGTTCTTTTGCAAGCAATGTTTGAACTGTTTTTCTTTTCTGTCAGAATTAGTGGACTCAAAAAGAAAATATTATAGTATATAGTTAGCACAGTTAGTATAGATAGCTGTTTCTTTGGTTACATCTCACATGTAGAATATCACCCAATCAGGAACTATTTACACTAAAGGTTAGTGTGGAAAGCTATTGCACAGAAGTAGTTGTATCTCTGAGGCTAATTCCATCAGTTGCCTGGACTAGGAGCAAATGATAACTGGAATGTGTGCTGCAGCCAACAAGTACTCTTATTCTAAGATTAAGCCACTCATAAAATACAGTTTGGAAGCACTGGAGTCTGGGGACAAATGGGGTTTATCAAAAATTTGAGGTATTATATAGCAGGAAAAAATGTTGCTTTTCCTGGCACTACTGAACTTTTTTGGATTATGTTATCAACTTTGATCCTCTCATAGTCTTTGACTTGTCATTTTGGGTTAGCATGGGGATTGGCGCAGTAGTTATATGGTTTGTGAATGTGAGGTATTTCTGATACTTCAAAGAAGCAAACACTTGGTCTGGAAGGAAGCAGTGCTCAGTGCCATGGACACTGGTGCAGAACTACAAGGCCACAGTGAGTCTTGCCAATAGAGAATGAAATAAAAACAATGTTGGAAAGAGAGAAAAAAGTGAAAAACACACATGTGCGCATACACACATAATGATGTAGTTAGGAAAAAAGGCCAAGTACCTAACTACTACAAGGGGAAAAAAAATCCAAGTGTCCACCCCATTCTGAGCATTTACAGCAGGGGTAGGCAACCTTTTTGAGCCAGGGGCCGGGTTGCTGTCCCTCAGACAACTGGGGGGCCGAAGCCCAGGGGGTGGAGCTTCCACCCCAGGGGCGGGGCCGCGTGCTGGGGTGGAGCCTCCACCCTCTGGGGGCGGAGCTTCCACCCCTGGGGCAGAGCTCCCACCCACGGGGGCGGAGCTTCCACCACCCAGGGGCCAGGCCACCTCCTCTTTGCCAGCCCCTGATGGGGCCCCAGGCCCTGTCAGAGGCCGGGAAAGAGCCGGCAGGGACTGCCAGCGCTGGAGGCCTCCCCCTCTTTGCCGGCCCCTGATGCCAGAGGCCCGCTGCCGCCGCCAGAGCCATCCTGGAGGACCCCAGCGAAGGCAACAGGCCTCCGGGAGGCCCGCTGCTGTTGCAGGAGCCCTCCTGGAGGGCCCCAGCGACAGCAGCCTCCCAGGGGCCCGCTGCGCCGCCGAGCCCCGCTGGAGGACCCAGTGAAGGCAAACGGGCCTCTGGGAGGCTCGCTGCAGTTGCAGGAGCCCTCCTGGAGGGCCCCAGCGACGGAAACGGCCCCCAGGAGCCTGCTGCGGCGCCGCCGGAGCCCTCCTGGAGGACCCCAGCGAAGGCAACGGGCCTCTGGAGGCTCGCTGCAGTGGCAGGAGCCCTCCGGGAGGACCCCAGCGAAGGCAACGGGCCTCTGGGAGGCTCGCTGCAGTTGCAGAGCCCTCCTGGAGGACCCCAGCGAAGGCAACGGGCCTCTGGGAGGCTCGTGCAGTTGCAGGAGCCCTCCTGGAGGGCCCCAGCGACGGCAACTGGCCTCCCAGGGGCCCGCTGCCACCACGGAGCCCTCCTGGAGGGCCCCAGCGACAGCAACTGGCCTCCCCAGGGGCCCGCTGCCGCGCAGCGGAGCCCTCCGGGGACCCCAGTGAAGGCAACGGGCATCTGGAGGTCGCGGGCAAGTGGAGTGCCCTCCTGGAGGCCCCAGCGACGGCAACTGGCCTCCCAGGACCTGCTGGCGCCGCCGCCGGAGCCCTCCTGGAGGACCCCAGCGAAGGCAACGGGCCTCTGGGAGGCTCGCTGCAGTTGCAGGAGCCCTCCTGGAGGACCCCAGCAAAGGCAACGGGCCTCTGGGAGGCTCGCTGCAGTTGCAGGAGCCCTCCTGGAGGGCCCCAGCGACGGCAACTGGCCTCCCAGGGGCCCGCTGCCGCCGCCGGAGCCCTCCTGGAGGACCCCAGCGAAGGCATCTGGCCTCCCAGGGGCCTGCTGCCGCCACCAGAGCCCTCCTGGAGGGCCCCTGCAAAGGCAACTGGCCTCCCAGGGGCCCACTGCCAGTCGGAGCCCTCCTGGAGGGCCCCTGCGACGGCAACGGGCGTCCCAGAGGCCCACTGCCGCTGTCGGAGCCCTGGGCACCGCCATTTTGGGCGAAAGGTCGCGCGAGATTTCGCCGCCATTTTTTCGCCCAAAATGGCGGTGCCCAGAGCGGCGAAAAGCCGCAACCGTCAGCGGCGGTTTCGGTGGCAGGAGCAGTCAGGGGCCGGCTGAAAGGCCCCCGCGGGCCGCATCTGGCCCGCAGGCCGGAGGTTGCCGACCCCTGATTTACAGGTACATACATGTTCTCAGGCATTAATAAAGTATTTATAATGCAATCACCATTATTTCAGTAGAATCTATGTACTTACATCATTACTGCATTCCTTTAAAACAAAGTTAGGCAAAGTTAAGTTCACCTACATGGGAGGTGATACATACCTTCCTTTAGAGTAGAGCTGCTGGTTTATTTTAGAACTAGATACCTCCAACATTTTCCTCCATTTATGGTTTCAGTTACCAGATTTATGTTATATAAACAAATAACAGAATGAAAGGTATACTTACACTTGGTATTATAGGAGGTGTCAGTGTACCTTTTCTTAAACCTTCCCAGTTAAAGCCTTCAAACCACCTAAAGACAGAATGAGAAGTGGATAAATGGCTCAGGTCCTGTTGCATGAGGATCAAACAGGAGGATCAAACAGACTAAATAACAAACTGCTGAACGTGCTGATATACACCCACTGCTGAGTTTTTATTTTGTCAGCATTTTGTCAATTTGTGATCTTCTGTACTACTGCTTCCTGTTTAACAATTTAAGTTCTTTTAGAATGGAAGGTCTTGTGTAGTTCTAATTTTATGGGATAGGATAAATCAGGTGAAACTAATGATAAAACTCTGAGGTCCATGATAGAGTAGGAATAGACTAGGATTAGAAAAAAAGAAAGAAAAAAGCACATTTTACTGAGAGCTAGATACAGAAAAGTTGGACTAGATGCGAGAACAGCATAAAGGAGCAAAAGGAAACTACTTTGCAAGGTATGGCATATTTTACAAAGTGTGGTTTTCTTGTCGAGTATGAATGAGCATGCATACTGACTACAAATGAGCATCCATACTGAAGGCTATCATTACATTCAAGAGTTTGCAAATACTGAAAGTATTGCCAAGGACTGTATGCATTAAAGCGCTTGAACCCACAATTATAGGCTTTCTTAGTGTGGTTTCCCAAGATACAAACTAACACATAGAAACTGATATGTCCACTCTCATCATAAAAACAAATGCTAAAGACACTATCCATGGATCTAAGGCTACATCCACATTGCACAAATAATCCAGTTTGTCACTGCTTAAACTGCCATGGCTCAATGCTATGGAATTCTGGGACTGGTAGTTTGTTGTGGCACGAGAGCTCTCTGATAGAAAAGGCTTAAATGGCTCACAAAAGTACAATTTCCAAAATTTCATAGCACATCAGAAATGTTTCAGATTTTCTTTGGATGTTGGAATATTTCACATACATATTGAGATATCTTGGAGATGGGACCCAAGTCTAAACATGGAACTCATTAATGTTTCATATACAACTTCTACACATAGCCGGAAGGTAATTTTATACAAAAATTTAAATAATTTTTGCAGGAAACAAAGTTTGTGTACACTGAAAACAAAAGTGCCAATATCGCAGCCATTAATGAAAAATGTTTTGGATTTTGAAGTATTTTGGATTTTGAATTTTCAGATAAGTGATACTCAACCTGTATTATGTCATGTTGAAACTGCTTCTGCACAGGTAACTTTTTTACTACATCATTTAAAGATTTCTATTACAAAAAAGCCATATGTTAAACTAGCATTTCACATAGTTATTTTCTCTTACCTATGAACGCTCTCCACATGAAACAGAATATGAATCAGGGTTCTGTTTGGGCAGAGAATCTCTGCACATACAGACATCTCTCATCTTAAGACCTGTTGCTTTTCACACAAGGAAAAGGATGATGGATTGTTTGTTTCCGTTCATGTTGAATAAACATGCTCCAGAATGCGTGAACAGGACTTCAGCGTCATATGTAAGAGTTATGATATCCACTGATATCTGATAAACCCAATCAAAGTGAATAGAACATTAGAAAGAAATGACAGTTTATTTCCATATGGTTTATATTTCGGTCAGAGGCAGTACTGATTTCATGTATATTCTTCCAAAGTACAATTTTTCGCACCTCAGACATACTTACTTGTGCTTTTGAATATCCTTTACTCCATTTTTCAAGTTACCTAATCTTTCTGATGGGTTGTCCCTGTTTAAAATGAAAGAAGAAAATCAATCGTAGATCAAAGCAAAAATAGGGATTATGTCATCAGTTTACCAATAGATGTCTTTATCTTAACATTTTACATCCCTTCTTTCTCAGCCAAACAACCCATCAGAATAGTAAAAATATAATGTAATTATCTTGTACTGTATAAGATCAGATAGATAGATAGATTACTGGAGGTGTGGAGAACAAGAGTCACATTCTTCATATATATATATATATATATATATATATATATTAGAATTCTCTGAAAACTGTATCTTATTGTTATAGTATTTTACTATACGTTGAAGAAATAAGGGGATTTAAAATTTCTGTTGGTCCTTAGAGTGTATCTTTCAAATACCTTAATGAATAAGGACTTGTGTTATAAAAATGATGGTCAGTATATTTACTGTCTCTATTTGAATAGCCTTCTGTTGCAATAAAAATATTATTCCTTTATTCTCACATTAGCCTTTTCTAAATCTTAGACATCACAATGATGATAAAATTTACTTGTTGCATCCAAGCTAGTAAGTATTAATGTATGTATGTGATTGTTTTCTGTTTTCCTTAGCTTAAAAAAGAACAAAGATTTGTCAATTTCACTTGCAAAGTATCTTAGAAATAAATAACTGAATACATAAATTCATTTGGGGGCACTTGTTCAGAAGTGTTCCTGGAGACCAGGATACTTGCTAATTGTGTCAGTACTGCAAATCAGATAAGGCCTATCAGAGAAGACAGAGAATTTTATGTCTTTGTACAAAACATGAACAACTCAGAAAATAAGATACAACATTAATCACTGAATTAGTTTAGGCATATTCCCTTCTTGACAAAATTACAGAGGTATTACAAGTGTTTACCTGCATAGTTTTTTTATTAGATTAGCAGCATTTTTGGCAATCTTCTTTGGAAATTCGATCATGTCAATCCCCCTTAGTATGATGTTATAAGTTTTCATGGGATCTGGTCCTGAGAAAGGTGGACTAAAGAAATGACAAAAAGTTTTAAAACCCACTTTTAATGTCATCACTGTCCTTCCTTCATTCCACAAATGTGCAACCAGTGAAACTAATAGAAGAGAATTTTCCAGTGGCAAGTTTCAATGCAATCCAAAGCCCAGAATACTGTTGGTGCATTATGCCAACAAAATTTACGTTGCTGTAGACAGTGATAGCAGGAGGGAAAGCCCATAGGTGCCATAGCCATAAAAACAGAGACTGGAGAAACAGTCTCCTCCAAGTCAGCAGATTCTGACTGCCTTTCCTCACAACTACTACATTTCCCATAAAAACATGCAACTGCTATGACAGTGCCCTGAGAGGATTTATGTCAATGCGATCTATGCCGGCACCAAAACTAATGCAGATTAGCAGCTAGTTTGTGGTAAGGCCCAAGACCTGGATATTTGCTAACCGTGCAAACACTGCAAATCAGAAAAGGCCAAAATCAGAGAAGGCCAATAATTTTATATGTCTTTGTTCAAAGCATGTATCATCCAACTGATGCATTTTTTAACACAAGCTATATAGTAGAATACTATAATGATATATTATAAAATTCTGAATGTTATGCATGCAAGATGACGTTTCACTTGAAAACCTTGCATTTTACCAGGATGCAAATACTATCCTAGTTTTTAAGATAAATTAACAAAGCCACTTTAGACTTTAGGGGATGCAATCTGAGGAAATCCAGGCTAGGAGCACAGATATTACTGAGGTATAAACATTAACTGTTTCTTAAAGATCTGAATGCATCTTCTGTGACTACCACCCAAACACTCATCTGAGAATATGCATGCATCAGATCCCATCATATTTGGCTCTTTCAACCAACCTAGAAGACTACGAATCTTAGCACACAGTAATCCTAAAAATTCACCTAAGCTAGAGAAAAAGCAGCATGCAAAATAATCTTGTAGCACCTTTCAGACTAACTGAAAGAAAGATGCTGGTTGCATGAGTTTTCATAGACTTCAATCAACTTAGCAATGGCATAGCATTTACATTTCTATACCACCTAACAATGAACACTCAGCACTCTCTAAGCTGTTTATCATCTGTAAACCAATTGCCCCCAACAAACAAACCGACCGATGAAAGGATGGAAGGCTGAGTGAACCTTGGAGCCCTGGGATTGAACTCATAGCTGCAGCACCAGCATTTAATCACTGTGCCACCAGGGCTACGTCCTCAGATGCATGGAGTAAAGTAGACTTAAGTCTACAAAGCTCATGTTACCAACATCTTTCTATCAGTTAGTGTCAAAGATGCTGCAAGATCCTTTTGCATAGTGATTTTCCAGACTAACACAGCTATGTGTTTGAATTATTTGTCACTAGGTATATATGTGGTGGTGGGGCTGCAGACTTCACTGGGTGACACCCCAGAGAGGGGTATATACTTGGTGGGGCAGTACACCCACAGGGACTGCTGTGGCTATTGGGAGAGTAATAAAGGGAGTCGTCCCTTTCTCACTGGCACAACAGCTGCTGAGGGGGCAGTACCCCATCAGAGTCTGGTGTGCTACTTGCATAAAGCTTGTGCAGCAGTCACATCACACTCTGAAGGCCTCTTGGTGGTGGTGGTGGGGGCAGTAGTCTCTTCAGAGTCTAGCTTATACAGCAGCCACACTGGACTCTGAAGGCCTCTATAGGGGAGTGGGTGTACCTTCAAAGTCCTGTGTAGCTGCTGGGTGAACAGCCACACCAGACCCTAAAAAAGCACTCCAGAGGTCCGTGTGCTACCCTCCTCAGCAGCGGTCTGGGGCATAGGGTAAGGTAGTCTGCCACTCACCTGCACCGGGTGACACCACCCACCCACAGCAACACCACTGATTCTACCACTAGGAAAAAAATGTTACTGAATCTTTTTCTGAACATGTAAAGCTCACTGATATAAAAAAAGAGAGGGCAGGATAGCTTCTGACTGACCTAACTATGTGAACTCCTGACTTTCACAGCAATGCTTCTTTTAGCTGTTAAATTTCAAGCACTAATATTCAGCAGTTCATAATTAGAGGTTTTAGTCACAACTGTTGCTTACTGAGCAAGCTAACACATAGAGATTACTGAACACACTCATCATGTTAATTGTGTTCAATGGACCATGTTGCCCTCTACCCCTCTTTTCCCCACAGAGTGTGTGGACTAATAGGGAGGCCATGAGATCTTGTTTCAGCTTGGCCAAGTGCCTGAGAACTGTATTTTTTAAAAAGAAAAATTATAGGAAAATAGTTACACATATGAAAAATGAATTATAAACTGTAATTTCCTCATACCAAAATATTGAGGATTTATGCAGTGCCACAATTTCAGTTCATCTTGCATGAATTAAACCAAAGAGCAGAACTTTCTCTGATTGTTATGTATTTCCATAGGTACTCAGTCATTAAGGTTAAAACAAACTTCAATGGTAATTTGTCCCCTGGCCAGATAGCATTTTGAACATATGGAGAATGCCAAAGTTAGAAACGAATGGAAGGTTTTGTAATTATTAGAATTAGTTATCTAACATCCTTGATCTTCAAAGAATTTTATGGTAAGCCACAGTTCTGTGAGGTAGATTGTTAATAATTCTATTTTACAGAGGCAAACTAAAGCTGAGAGAGAGTAACAGAGAATTCTTAACAAAGGTTTGCAACAGAGACATTAAAGTTTAACTTGACTGAGCTATCCCCTGATCATGTCTAGTCTATGTTCATCTAGCACTGGCTGGAGTCCTTGAAATTAAAAAGGTATTCCTTCTGAAATTTTTGAAGAGAATAGCACAGTTCCTTCATGACCACTTGAGTCCAACTATTTTTAGTTAGGTTATGTTAAATTTGCACAACTGCAATGTTAATTGGCAATGTAAGAAAAAGAAACCTTGGGGCTGTACAGACTGGCAAGAATGCCAGTGTCGAGGTGGAATGGGGATGTGGCAACTGCCTGCTGCCCACCCCAACTCCACCCCCTAAGCAGCATTACACCTCCTGCCCAACCAGACAGCGGGTGGCATCACAATATTTCTGCGACACAGTGTTTAAACATGATGTGCTGAAGAAACATGGAAGAACCATGGTGATGGTGGCCATGTCTTGGATGACACCGAAAAAGTTGTTTTCTGCACAAAAAAACCACGTAGGTTTTTTGCACATAGTTGTGAAATATAACAGTTCTCATCATGCAGGTTGGCCCTTTCCAACAGTTGAAGAGTAAGAGTGATCAAATATAAAACCTCAAAATGTATGAGTAAAACATTGGTTACTACACACTGAACTTAAAAGTCCTGTGTGCCATTATAAACTCATGGTTTGTTGGGTTTGTAGAAATGGACAGTCTTATTCTGCAGATGATGCTCATTGTAAAAAAAAATGGATTGCAAGAAACTGAAAGCCAAAGAATTTGAATTTGCTGCTATGTATGTTGTTTGTCTGGCTTTTCTTCTTATGCTTGCTGTTCCAAGCCTTCTGCTCTTTAGAGTACTGACTGTGAACCAGGGGCAACGCAGAACGAGCAGTCTCAACAGTAAAATTTTTAGACTTTTTTGTATGTGGTCATCATAGCATATGCCAACTCTGAATTCCACTGCTCCTAATCAAAGTGACAAAGGCAGAAATATTCTCTAATTTGCTGATCTATTTTTACCACTAGTTCCCATACAATGCTCATACCTGCCAGTCAAGAGCTCATACATTAAGATTCCCAGTGACCAGTAGTCTGCTGAAATGTCATGACCTTTGTTCAGGATGATCTCTGGGGCTACATACTCTGGAGTTCCACAAAATGTCCATGTTTTCTTTCCAAATCCTATTTTTTTTGCAAAGCCGAAATCAACCTGTGAAAAAAGGTTCACACACCCATCAAGAAAGAGAAAATAAAGAGCAGTTATGCAGGAGCAAAGGGTTTGAAGAAGAGATGGTGATTATGTTTTGCTTTGAACAAACCACTTCAGAAAGGACAGGTTGCATGGGAAAATTGTCAGAGTTGGAATGTTGAATGAGATGTTGGGCTACCTTAGAAAAAGCATGCTAATTGTCATATTACCACAGAAATAGAAGTAGAGCCATGGAGCTGTATCATTTCAGATTTGCAAAAAAACAAAAGAACCTTTATATAAATAATAATAATAATAACAACAACAACAACAACAAATAAAAAACCAAAAACAGTTCCAATGAGACAACAATGAAATAACACTTTTACTCTTATAGATGGTCAATGACTATTTGATCTGTTATACTTGTTTTATCGCTAGGATCTCATCTACATAAATAATGCAGGGCAATTGTAGGAATTGTCCCCCCGCAACTGCAGTTTAATTTTTTTATATGGTTTCCAATCACCAAAGCTCAAGGTGCGAAGAATTGTGATGTATATGTAAACTGAAATACAGTGCTACCTCGGGTTACGAAATTAATTCGTTCCGCCGCTGCGTTCGTAACCCGATACATTTCGCAACCCGAAAAGGCTTTTCCGAAGAGCGGCTAGCGGCTGGAAAGCCGCTAGCCGCGCTTCGCATTTGAATTTCGCGCCGAAATAAATTTCGTAACCCGAAAAAAATATCGTAACCCGGAACAGTTTTTTCCAATCTGACTTTTTCGTATCCCGGAAATTTCGTAACGCGATCAATTCGTATCCCGGGGTACCACTGTATAATACAACGAAGCCTGCAGACTATATGTTACCTATGCCTGATTTAGAATTTTTCCAGTGATGCCAAGGTTAACCATCACAAAGATGTCGCAGAAAGAATTGAGACATTGCCACTTCTTCTTTTCCTCACATTCCTTCACATTCTTCATGTTTTTTCTCAGTGATCAGAATGCTAATGCAAGGAAACACTTTTTAATTCTATAATCTGGAATTTCAGGAGATGGAGATTTCAATAGGCTTCTTGAGTCCTCCCACATACATATAGGGGGATTGACAAGACGTGGGAAACTTTTGGAACATTCTCCTTGGATGCTAGCTCTTCATTAAGCCTTGATCAAGACTTGGTGCTCAAAAGCAGTTTGTTAGTGTGATTAACCTGTCTGTTGACACCCAGGGCCAAGCCCAGGCTTTGTGAAAGCTCATACACTGTGTTTCCTGCCTTCATGGCCAAAGTGGAGGGAAGGGTAAGTCAAATAGAACACCTCTGATACCTAGTTATTTTTAATCAGAATTAATACAGCAGAAGCCAGGGGATTGAAAAAATTGAGTATTTGAAGAAATAACAACAGCATAGTTCGTAAAGAGCACAATACTGAAATATCAAGGATGATATTAAACTCTTTATCAACTATCTGAACCATGCAATAAAACTCAAGAAATTTCAGAGGATAAGGTCACAAAGGCTACTTCAAATGAACTGTGAACTTCAACATTCATCTACTGTGAACTTCAATAGTTCATCTAAAACTCAGGAGCAGTGAGATTAATTTGTTTTTATTAGTTCTCTTTATAAATTGATTTGTCCTGGAACTACAGAACTGAATACTGCCTTTCAGCCAGAAGCACTATTTTATGGTCATTATAAACCCGTTTGAGAAGGCATTTTATTATAATGGAAGAGGCGACAGCCTTAACTACAATGCAGTCAGCATGACAATGGAATAATTTATTGCTCCTTGAAAGAAAAACATCCTGAGCACTCACCAGTTTGGCATAACCTCGGTGATCTAGAATGAGGTTTTCTGGCTTGAGGTCCCTATAAATGATTCCTTTGGAATGCAAATAGGCAAAAGCTTCTACCACACAAGCTGTATAAAATCTGGTTGTAGAATCTTCAAAAGAACCTCTGCAAAGGAATAGGGAGAAACTTGTAATGCTTCAAGTGTATGCTTCGTCCAGACATTTGCTTTAATATTTAATATTTCAAAAGTATTACTTCAGAATTCCAACCTAGTCATATTTCAGGTGCTGTAGGTGATATTTCAGAGGAAGGAACTGGTAAAACTACTGCTGAGTATTCCTTGCCTAAGAAAACCCTATGAAATCCGTGTGGTTGCCCATAATTGGATAGGTGACTTGAAGGCACATACACACATAAATATTTCAGGTAGACCAACTGAACTTAAGGTGACTTAAGGACCAACTCCTTCAGTATGACTTTTGCTGCTCAGCTTGGTCATCTGGGTCTGTTATCTCCCACCACCAGAGTGAAATAGGACTTTCCTATTGCTATTGATGTCCTAGTGCTACACCGGCAGCAGATGGGAAAGACACAAAAAGGCTTGCCTTCTTTCTCTCACTGCTCCCAGTATAGTGAAGGCTCACAGGGATCTGGAGGAGGGATGCCATTGTAAACCTGAAAATATCATGATGGGTCCAATTTGACTTGCAATTGAATTAAAAAATACTTGTACAGAGGGTGAGACAACCTGGTTTGCTGAGTCTATCTACTGATCAAACTTGGGGGAAATGCAATAACCAATCACTAATCTTCCCTTTGATCTTGACTCTGCCTAAGGACTTGCAAAAAAGAAAGGTTCAGAATCAGAAGGGCTGTGGCACTATTGCAATGTCCAAACAGAACCACAAAGATCACATGAGCCAGAAATGTACCTTGATGAAGGTAGATATCAACTTAGCTCTGGCCTATGGGGAGAGAAGGGCTTGTAAAATCACCACATATGAATTTAAATGTGCTGCACTCTTTTCCACTGGCAACAAGAAGTCTGAGAAACTGACAATTACATTTCAACCATTTCCAGTATATTTATGTGTGTGAAACCACCTGAAGGGCTTGCAGTGTCAGGAAAAAAAACCATTTTTCATATATTTAATGACCTGACTGTAGCAGCCCACTGGCTGGCAGAGAAACCGTGCTGTGAAACAGCTGTAGGGTTATGATAGAATCATATTTCTCTGCTTGTTTGCTTAGCTGTTGAAAGCCTATGGTGTTTTTTTTTTACAGGCCACAGATAACTTCTTCACAGGTTGCACTTATTTTTGCTCATTCCTAGGAGAACAAAAAGGGGTCCTGATATCACAGCTTTACTATGATCACATCACAAAACCTAAAACAATTGCTATATATTACAGTTAGCTGCCCAACTAGCATTTACAGCTGCAAAGAAAAAGACATACTATGTTATAACCTTCAGTTATACCCTAGAAAAGGTTTACTGCCAAATTAAAGGATGCTACTTTTAATAGACAATGCAGATTTCATTTTTATCCTTAAGAGAAGAGGTCATTTAATACTATTTTACAATGCATTTCTTTTTAATATCTGTGGTTGTTGTGTGCCTTCATTTCTTACTTATTATAACCCTAAGTAGGTTTGCCTTTTGCTTTGGCTGATTTGCACAAGCTCACTCACTGGGATTTCATGGTTAAGTGGGGATTTGTACCCTGGTCTCACAAAGCCCAAGACCACTACACCATAGTGGTTCTTACAATATATACAATACAGTGGGCCCTTGTAATCCACTAGGTTTGATTCCTGGATCCCCTGTGGATACCAAAATCTGTGGATACTTAAATCCAATTAAATACAATGGCATAGTACTATGGTGTCCCTTATTTAAAATAGCAAACTCAAGCTTTGCTATTTGAAATTTGTACTTTTTGGGAGTATTTTTGGGCTGTGGATACTTGAATCCATGGATAAAAATCTATGGATGTGGAGGGTGAACTATATATATATATATATATATTCCACTGCATACACCAAAATAGTTGGAATTACAATATTTAACTTTCAATTATTCATTACTTTCAATCATAGCTTTAAACATTTCTATTTCTATGTCATATCTGGGTTGGAAATTATATTTTGCAATTGTTAGAATTTTCATATTTTCTTGAATGAATCCACAGCTGTTTCAGTTATTAGTGGATCATCCAAGAAAGTAAAAGTTTAATCCTTCTGAAAGCTAGATGGCAGTAGATACCACGAGTATGAGAGAGAAAGGGTTTAAAGAAAATTTTAGGAGCTTCTTCAAACAACATTTCTTTTTAAAAATCTGTGGCCTACATCCTATTATCCGTCCCAGCGAGAGCAGAGCCATTGAATCAACTTACTATTCAACAGATAAATCAATGGGACTACTCTAGTCAAGACTAACCAATAGAATTCAAACTAATAACAACTCTTTAGCACTTGATATAGTTGATTTTACTTATCTGATGAGAGGAATCCTAGACAGATGTCAATCTTAACAGTTTGGGACTTATTCTACACATTTGCACATGGTTGTTTTGTTCAGAAATTAATATTTACCTGAGCTTGAAAATCAATTTGGGGCCTTTTCCCCGTAATGATTATAGGTTATAGTGATTTTTGTGCTTAATGTGGTCAAAACCATAGCTGATGGCTAATAATGAGTAGCTTTTTAAAGCCATGATAGTGCCTGGCATTCGACTAATAACAGATGTTTGGAAGGCTGCATTCTAATCCTGTTTGACAGAGAAACAAGTTGGCCTTATAGTTCTTCCTAGAGCAATATCTATATAGCATATGAATAGGCAGCTTGCCACACAAATGAACCAGGTGAATTCTCTTACCTGTCCCTGAGAATTGTCCAAAGCTCTCCACCTAAACAAGCCTCCATCAACATATATAAATATTTGCTATCTTTGAATGTCCTGTATAGCCTATAATGGAAGAAAAAACAAACAGGTGTTTCAGTGCTATGAGCATCTACTAGAATCTGAATTGCAAAATCAGGCAATCTATGTGTAATACAATTGTTATAAGATTACACTACACAGTTATAACTCTCTATTCCACTTTACTTGCCACGATTCCACCCTACAGAGTCCTGAGCTCTGTAGTTTAGGAAAGGGAATTTAGAATTCTCTGCCAGAGAGTTCTAGAGCCTCACCAAACGACAAGACCCAGAATTCCAGAGAATATTGCCATGGAAGTATTAAATGGCCTCACTGTGCTGCAATGGTGTAGCATCAAAGGCTCCCTAAGTTACATCTCATTGACTTAGTAGTATTCACTCCTAAATAAACCTGTATCAGGGTGCACTGTAAATAGCTCTGTCAATAAATGCACCCAGTACACTGTCTTTAGCAAAGATTTTAAATTTTTTCTGTCATTATGTTCTGTTGCATTTCTTACAAACTCTTTCTGAGAGAATTCCAGAATTTTAGGAGACCTTGTCTACATAAGGCCAAAACATCCATTTCCCACCAGCTCCGCTGTGGTCCTTTTAGGATGACACACATCCATTCTGGTGTGAGCAGTCTGGATGACGTCTAGCACATTCCCTACCAGAACCAGACTACACCAACCTTAAAATGCTGTAAAAATATACCTGTTGACAGCTGTGTGGACCAGTATACCTGCCACTGTGGATCGCTTGTTTTGAGATCAGAACAAGGTGGTGAGTCCCATGACCATTACTGGGCACCTCATTCTGACCTCAGAAGTGAGCGACCCATAATGGCGGTGGACAGACTGTGCAGACTATGGATTTCTCCTAACATTAGTGTTGTTCATTATACCTCTCATAATGTAAACTGTTTGGGGATGGTCTTACAGGAACAACTAAGACCTGTCAGATTTACAAAATCCTGATGGATATGCTCCTGGTGGAGATGGAAATGACAGAACTGGCTTGTTCATATGGCTCAACAACAGCTGTCAGTATTTGGGGGCTCTCCTGTAGGTACAGCTATGGAGACTGTCATAAGGAATGTTTGTACTTCAATATTAATCACTGCATCCATTCATTCTTTTACTAACATTAGTCCAACAGTGTGAGAGAAGGAGGAAAGAGATGAGTGTTTGCATTTCCCTAGAACGATTGTGCCTGACTTTTCTCCTTGACTGTATTTGAGGTTCATTTAAACCAGTAAATTGATAATCCTGTACTGTATTTCACTATACCTTCACAGCATCTGCATCCTCTAGTGCTTCAGAAGTTTAAAGAACTGTAATGTTTAGTATAGATAATGATTAATCTATGTGTCAATGTAATCCAACACTGTATAAGGGCTAAAAACATGCTCCTGCCTACTGGAAAGTGGATCTATCCGGGGAAATGACCATACCTCACAATAAAATCTGAGTGAGCGCCTTGCATTATTTGCTTCTCTGAGCGTATGTGCTCTTGCTGCCTCGTGTCCACTATGTGGCGTTTCTTCAGTATCTTCATTGCAAAAGTTTTTGATTCATCACTCTTCAACTGGACCTTAAGAAAACAGAAAAATTGATGAATTTGAAATCAGTTGCCACAATAACTCTCCAAATGCAAATAATTCAGAATTATGAACTACAAATAAGAAACTTAATACTCTTAATATATTTTAGTACCTGGAGCTCAAATATTGAGCGAGCAAAAGTGTAAACTGCAAACCATCTGGTAATATAAACAGAATTTTTGATGATCCTGCCTATGAATGGTACCCAACCTCTACCCCCTTTAAAGAATGGGTGTGTTTCCCTTTTCGGCTCTTGCCAGCATGTTACCAACTTTGTGTTCTGCCTCCTCACACGTTCTGTTCATTCCCACTCTTTTGCACTGGATCAGTATAAGGTCCCTGATTTCTTGCTTTGATTATATTTATTAATTCAGACATCTTTCCACTCACATCACCAGTACTTCCTATGACATACAGATATTTTTTCACACTCTGAACTGCTATTAACATTTAGCATGTAAAAAAAAAAAGAATCACTGCAAGCGGGAAATTGTTATTTTTTAATGATTTCTATATACCAGTCATCCCATGTTTTTTATTTAAGGAAGTACAAAATTCATAGTCATATGCTACACATTAAACATGTGTATAGTTTGGGCCTAAGTGTGTATAATAAAAAGCAAACTTTTGGGTTACTACTTTCCTGAACTATGAGATCAAAGACAAATCATATAACGTTAGAGAACAAAGCTGTAGTCCTCATTCAAGTTAAATGAAGTGTAATTAAGATCTGAATGCCAGAATGTATGTATGTAAAGATTGCTTCAAACAGGACCCAGCAGTGGTTTTTATTCAATTGTTAATCCCAACTATTGAATAAACGGGAGCCTGGTAAATCAACACTTATGTAAATTCCATTAATACAGTGGGACATGGTTGGATATAAGCTAAACATTGCAAAATTCTTTATCTTCAGTGGAATGAACCCATTTCCACAAGGCACTCTGTAGACTCAATATTGGGAATTTGAACAGTGATTCAGTTGTTTAGCTTACACTTCCCCACATATATCTGAAGCCTTTTTTTTCTTTTAAAAAGTGTTCCTCAAACCTTTATTCTTTTTAGTTTAATTTTCTGATTTTTTCCCACCAAAATGAAAGATTGCTCCTTGGATTAAGGGGGGAGGGCGGTAGATCTGTGATCTAGCATCTGTGATCTAGTATACAAGCAGCCCCTGCTGTAAATAGGGAAGGAAATTGTTTGCAGGAATATAACTACAATGAGATAATTTGCACCACTTCTCAGCAACCCAAATAATATACATTTGTATGCAGCTCCAGATCAGAAACTGATTTGTTTAACAACACTATGTTCTCTGATGGCTTGACATCACCAGTCTGCAGCAGAAGAGGAAAACTCTCCTTGAGTCTCAATTTCCTAAAAGAGAGACAGCTTGATAATTCATCATGGCCTTCTGCTAGATTCCTTTTTTTCAAATTCAGTACCCACTTTCTTCAATAAGAGGGAATTGGAACAATTCAAACATTTTCTTTAAAAAAAAAAGATGAAGCTGAAGCAAGTCAATTTAAGATTATCATTTAAGGGAACTCAAATAAAAATTAACTTTCATTTTAAGCACTATGTTGGAGATCACCTGCTTCACAAGAAAGCTCTAAAATGTAGAACTAAAGGGTGGAATTATTTGATAAGAATGGGTTGGATCATAACTAAATTAACTCTTGTAAATTTTAATGGATCTGGATCAGCCCTATACAGGATCTGCTGTATTGTTTAGTTTCAAAAGTAATCTTAGATTGGCCATGGCTCATTGAAAAAAATAATGAACTAATTTTAAGATGCATGATTTGGATTATTCATAGATATCTACTATTAGTTATGATAGCTATAAAAGTACAAGTTCTGCCTTTACTCAAACAATTGCATCATCACTCCTGAAAACTGCACAGGCTGTGGCTGATGCCAGGATTCCTCCAAAATGGGGTTCCTGAGAGCACTCAGGGCTGTATCAGCAAGCTGAGGGTAACCTCAAGGTCTGCTGACATAGACAGTCTGTAATCCAAGCAGTGGGAGGGATGTTTCACTCAGAAACCAGTGCGGTGGAAATTACCAGCAAATGGCACATTGCACTGTTATAGCATTATTATTCCACTTGTACTGCTATGGCCGCTTCCTGTGGAATGCTGAGATTGAAGTCTGAAAGCTCTCTGGCTGAGCATTCTTAATGCCCCCCTACACTTCAAATCCCAGAATTCCACAGTAGCAGTAAAAGTGGAATAATAGTACTATAACCAGTGCAGTATTGTCCTAACTGCTTTTTGCTCTTCCATTTATTTTTACAGCAGAGTTAAGAAAATATGGTTTGCTGAACTAAGCTGAAGGCTAAACTGAATCTGTACACAATGCTTTAGTGACAAGTGCATGTGCATATAAGCCAGTGATTCCCAAATTCTGGCCTTCTAGGTGTTTTGTAGTTTGGCTCCCAGAATCCCAGACCATTGGCCTATATGACTGAGGCTTCTGGGTGTAGAAATACAAAACACCTGGAGGACCTGAGTTTTGCAATCACTGATATAAGCCATGGGCATTAAGACTGATGAGATTGCTTAGATAGATATCAGTGTTCAGGAGTCATTGGGTTGAAATAGCAATTTCACAGCTTAGCCTTCGAATGAAAAGAAAAAAGGGTTGTGCTGCAGGTGATAAAGGCCCTTTCAAACCAATCCCACTCCTCTTATAATACCATCTTTACTGTAAAGTGCAGGAGGGTTTTACATGCTTTGGTTAGTGGTTAATCTGCATGGCCCAACACAAACACAGGCAGCTTGATAATACACGACAATTAAGTATGTAATGTTTGTTTGTTTGTTTGTTTTAAAAAGTATAAGGTTTGTCAGTGAGTTTCTCTGTTTACATGTTGGTTGGTTGTCACTGAACTATTCAGCTTTGAAAAGTAAATTACAAAAGAAAACAAATCCTATTTGTAATGCCTGCATTACTAACATGGATGGTGTGCGGGCTTTTGTTTGAAATTATTCATGTTGGCAGCTGTTTTCTTTTTATTGACTGCATAATTCTTAGAGAAGCCTGGGCAATTTGGCAATGTTCAGTGAGTTGTATAGTATATGCAGAACTAATTTTCTTGTATTTTAAAGCTTTGTAAACACAACACACAACAGCACATCATACTATAGTCTAGGATCAATACAAAACTTTAACAAGGAAGCCTGGAGGAATGAATTTTCCTCTAGCAATGCAAGTAAAAGTTGTGTGATTCTGTAGTAAAGACTTCACATAAACATAGCAAATGAATATCCAGAGTTCCTTTTTTGGAGGACAGTTCACAAAATCCTTCCAGTTGTGGCATTCAGGGATTTATAGCCCCCATAATGAGGACCTTTTCTATGCTCTGCAAACGTTTTATTAGGAAAAGCAATAAAGAGAGTAAGGAATGGGATTTTCCCCATGGAGCCTGGGATCCCACTGATCGCCAGTTTAGCAGGAAAAGGGAGTCAGAAGGGGGGTGCTTAGGCTTCCAAAGGACAGTTTCTAGCTGCTTGTGGGCTCTGCATGTTGAGCCTTTGCTGCTAGACTGGGATAAATAACGATGTATGCAACACTAATCTACATACATGGGTCCTCTCCAGATAAGGATGTTGTTGTTATTGTTAGGTACCTTCAAGGATATTCCAATTTATGGCCACCCTGTTATAGAATTTCCCTACAAAATTTATTCAGGGTAGGTTTGCCACTGCCTTCTTCTAAGGCTGAGAGTCTGTGACTTGTCCACGGTCACCCAGTAACAGTGTTGCAAATCACCCTCGAAGGAAATCCTCCTGAAAATCCCTGAAATGCCCCCAAATTTCCTGGGACATCTGGGTCAGGGGCCCGCATAGCACTATGGGAAGGCAAAAGGGGGCAGGAACGTCTGGGTCGGCCATTTTTTGAGCGGGAAAGGCATTTTCGGCCATTTTGGGGGGGAGGAAGTGAAATAATTCCCCATAAATGGAAAGCCTATTAATTACCCATGGGAAGGTTTAATTCCCCAGAAATGTTTTATACCCTGAAATTACTCGGAAAGGCTTTTTATTACCTGGAAACTGGGGAATTCCCCAGAAATTGGCAATGCTGCCCAGTAGATCTCCATGGCTAAAACATGTCTCCTGCAGTCCTGGTCCAGCACTCAAACCACTAACTCATGCTGGCTCTAGATAGGGATATTTATGTGGCTACTGACATAAACATTGGATCCAAGCACAAGAATTTCTCTGTAGACTGTAAGTCATATATATTACAAAACACAAGCAGGAATGCAAATGTTTCAACAGCAGTGGAAGTAGTTTACATACAGCAGACTTCCTCTGTTGAGTAGGAATGCAACTAAACTCAGCCAGTTTTTCTGGGAAAAGGCCCTTTAAAAAAGAACAATGAAGGATGATACTGGATTTTACCCTTTCAGACAGCATGAACTTAGCAAGTAATAGGCAGAAATCCCAAGTGCTCCAAAGCAATCTTAGCCATCTTCACTTTCATGTTCTTAGAATTCACTGCTCTTGAACTGTTTTATTCAAACGTAACTGAAGAGATTTTTCTAGAGGGCAAAGAGTTATATCTATGACTTATACTTCTGAAGAACATCAGAAACTATTTCACTATGTTCATTGTAGAGGATGGGTTTCTTGAGTAGACTCTGTAGGGCAATGTTTTTATGAAAAAATTCTATGGGACAAAAGTGGAAACTTCATAAGCAATGTTCTTTCTTTTTTCTTTTGTAACTTATCGACTTTGAGATTTTGTACAATATTTCAAATGTTGTGATCATAGGACCAGATTCTGAAGTTTGAACAGAAGAGTAGTAAAAGTAACAACAACAAAAACAACAACAACAGAAGCAGAAGCAACTACAATAGCCCTTCCTGAAGATACAACAATATGACTTTTGGAAGATTTATGTGCAATAAGATCAGAATAATCCATCAGTTTAAGGCCCTGCTTCCTGTGAGATGTTGAAAGGTATTTAAAGGTTGGGGACACCCAAGTTCCCATCCAGTCAGCAGCAGTGAACATTTGATTTATCTCTGATTCCCACCATATTCTAAGACATTTTGGTACATTGTAAGACAACTGCATCTCAGATATGGGCAAATGTGGCATGACATAGGGACCCCAGGAGAGTTTTTTTTTTTTTTTGAAGAAAAAAAGTTGGCATCACCACTTGCTGCCAAAAGTTTTAGTTACCAATTTGTGGGTGGGGAAGCAATTACTCGACATGTTTCAGGTACAATAAACACAGTCAAAATACAGTAAATTGCATTTGACAGAATAAATGAGAGTCATCAATCAAATATGAGTGAGGAATTTTATTCATTAATTGTTTTTTAATTAATAAATAAATTAAAAGTAGGCCATTTGTATCTAGCTTATTCAGCTCGTCCATCAAAAAGATTGCTAAGTTCCTTAGGCCACACTCCTAGGAATGTGTGGCCCTTGAGATCTTGCCCAACCTGGGAAGTGGACCCCAGCTCCAAAGAAGTTGTCTATTCCTGCTTTTCAATGCACAATGCATTGTTCTCTTGTAGTGCCCAAATTCAGCTGGTTGAAGCACTCACTATACTTTGAATTAAGATAAGCAGGCCTTGTCCCCACTATATACTGAAATTCCTGATTTCTTTGTTGTTGTGTGCCTTCAAGTCATTTACGATTTATGGTGACTCTCTAAGGCAAACCTATTATGGAGTTTTCTTAACAAGATTTGTTCAGCGAGGATTTGCCTTTGCAGCTCAGAGACTGTGGCTTGCCAAGATCACACAATGGGTTTCCATGGCTGAGTAGAGATTCCAACTCTGGTTTCCAGAATTGTAGTCCAATGCTCAAACCACTAACCCAGGCTTTCTGGGTTATTGTGCACTTTGACAACCCAGTGGTGTATCTTTCAACCCCCTATGCCAAGTAAAGCTTGTGGGGAAAAAACATGTGTAAATCTTTAGCATGTTCTAAAGCTGCCTGGTGTTTGTTCTACAAAGGCTGCTTATTTTGCATATGTAATTATAATATTAATTTCAAATATTGAAAGTGGGTCCAACTAGTAGTCTTTTCCTTTTTGCATATTTGAGCCATATATATTAAATATATTACAAATTCTAGCGAAGGTCTCCCTGTTGCTCAGACAAAAGACCTATTTCTTTTCCAGGGCATGGGACTGAATAACAAAATGCAAAGACAGCAGACTACTGGGTCTGAACTAGACTGTTCATAGCAGAGGTCTGTGCACGTCCTCTTTATGGCTTCTTGCATCAGAAAGCTTTTCACTGCATAATGAGGCAGTAAAGTAACCTTGATGCTTAAATCCTACTCTGATGCCTATGACATAGGAGACACACAAGCTGATCACAAGCAGTGGGATTTGTTTGTTAATGGTCTGTGGCTTAATGGCATAAGCAAAATGAATCTTTGGTGAAAAGTAAAATAGACAGCAACATCAGAAACATGAGAAAAGCTGTGGTCATTTATTTTATATTTCAAAGCCTCGCTTCATCAAACACCAAACGTTGCATACTTTAGAACCTTATTTAGCCAATTCGCATACCTTTTAGCATACATTCCTTCTCAGACTGCAGGACTGTACTCAGAGTGACTGTAGCTGATCTTAGGTGACATGCCACTTAGGAGATTATCACAGTGGCTGTCTTTTCCCGATCTGGGCATGGGCTGAGATCAGGCTGGGACCGTGTCTTATCACACAGCTCCATGTCCAGATAGTTACCACCCCATGCCAGATCAGGACTTCTCCTGTACTTAGCTAAAAACACTTCTTTTCCATTGCTAGCAAAGTAACGGGAAACATTCCAATCAGGTACAAGATTGTTCCGATCTGGGCATAGAGCTGATAACACATAGTCCCAGCCCGGTCTCAGCCCCTGCGCAGATCGGAGAGGAAGCACAAATATACACCAAAAATAGATTTAATGCTGTGCACAAAGATAACCTCCCATTAATATTGATGAGCCTTTTTTTATTTCTGGCTAGCTAACTGGAAAAGAAGGAACTGAGTAGACATTGAAATAGGTAGTACTGAATAGTACTCAGTTTCTGCCAGCTGTAGTTAACAAACTGGGAGCAGGCCCTGACACTGTGCAATGTTCCCTGTGGATTTTTCTCTTCCCATCAAACCACAGTTAAACCATTCAAATGTCCTTCAAACAGTAGATTGTGAGCTTGGCCTAGTTAGCTTAAGCCATAAGAGACAGGAATGCTAGCAAACAGCCATTAAATTCACAGGGTGAGTCAATGTCCATGGCTTTGTCCTGGCTCTCAGGGTTGCTGTGATGATAATGTGGAAGAAGAAAAAGGAAGAGGAGATCCATTGCTTTGCCTTCTGTCGCAAAGTTTTATGCAGTGAAGCCTTGGAATTACTGTTTTAGCTGGTTTTGTATTAGATCTCTAACCATGAAATTGTTGTTAGTAGATGACATGTATATGTCAGAAGACAAACAAATATACTCTGTTCACCTGGAGTAGGTTTCTGCCTCTTGTTTTAAAACCTGTGCACCGCTACACTCGAAACTTAATGGTATGCTTTATGCTAACAGAAAATAAGATTTTGCATTTGTAAACGAATGTATTTCCAAATGCTTAGAATCCTATATGAATTGCTATTATGGATTTCTGGATTAAAGGACAGGAATGACAATAATCTTCCTGATGCAAGAGAATATTAATAGCTACTTCTTAGAGATTCAGAAACAATGAGATTGATAAAAACTCCTGACTGAGTCTCAGATCCCCACAGAGTGTCTTGGACTATGCTTGGCACAAATCACATTGCTAGATGGTACCATTTCAGATCACATTCCTAGAGGGTACCATTTCAGACTGTAAGTTTGCTGATGATCTTTTCCAGACGTCTATGAAATGAGATACCTTCAGACAGAAAGCAAGCACTGCAAGAAGAAAGAAGGCTGGAAAAGACATCTGTGTGAGGAAGAAGGAAGAGTCCTGAATGCCATCAAGTTTTCCGTCTGCTGCCAGCTTTATATGGTAGGATGGATTCTGTCACATGTTTTCTCTATCTGCAGTATGAACCATTACTGAAAGTCCATGAACGGTTGTGCTGAATCTGCTGCTTCTGTAGATTAGTATCATCTACCAACTGAAGGGCAACGATCAACAACAACCAAGATTTTTTTCTGTCAAGATGGCCAAATCTTGTTAATGGGCAATTGATCTGTGTCGCATGTCATGTTGGTTATTATATCACATCAAGTCATGATACCAAAGATGTACATATACATTTCACATGCAGCTAGTAATAGTAATAGTAATTTATTTACAGTCTTTGACCAAAGCATCTCAAAGTTATAAAAACACTATCAATAAAAGCACTCTTACAAAGAACTAATAAAAACAAAATCCAAATGCACATGTATACAGGAAGCAATACACTGCAACATAAAGGAAACATAAAAGTTATATAAACATTATCAATAAAAGCACTCTTACAAAAACTAATTAAAAAGTGTACAATGTCTGCAAACTCTAGAGTTTAGACAGTATTAATGATCCTGCAGTAGTGGCTGTATGCCAGGAAACATCTTTGGTTTCTAGGATGTTTAGAGGTATACCTCACTATTTTAGAGTAAGAGATTTTTAATAGTATTTTGGAGAGCCAGTGTGGTGTAGTGGTTTGAGCACTAGACTATGACTCTGGAGACTGGGTTTCAAATCCCTTCCCTGCCATGGAAATGCAGTGGGTGATTTGGGCAAGTCACACTTTCTCAGCCTTTAACCCTCTGAATCTTGCCAAGAAAATCACATGATGGGTTTGCCTTATGATAGGTCACCATAAATCAGAAATGCCTTGAAAGCAGACAATAACAACAGCAATGATTTTAAAATCAATTTTCTGCATCCACACTGCAGAAATAAGTTAAGCTTTTGAGCTAGTTGACCAGTATTCATAAAATAAGTTCACCTTGGAAGTATTAAAACTACAGAGAATATATTGCCAAGCTTCCCCTCAAGTTCTTACTTTACGGACATGATGCTCACATGGTTTTTTCTTTGAAGATACTCATAAATGAAACACCAATAATGACAATATTTCAAATCTCTTATTAAGTGGTGGAGATGAAAAAGCAGTAAAATATTAGTAACCATTCTTCTTGTTGTTGCTGCTGCTTGTTGATGTTTTTGTTGTTTTTCATTCCAGGGAAAGATGCCTCTTGGCATCTCTGCCTATATTTTTACTTCAAATACAAAGGAATGTGACCATCCTCTCACACTATGTATTTTGAATAGCGAGAAGGTTTCATTTGCTGTTACACTTCAGGCAGCAAAATCCAGACCAGCCTGGAGGCAGTTAGAGGCAACCGAAGATAGCCCTGAAGATACTGGGAAGAATGCCTACTTTACTGCTGTTGGTAACATACTAGCATGCTTTGTTTAAAACATTGAGATGGGAGAGCATTCAGATAAGGGAAAAGTAAGAGGAAAAATCAACAGGTCTCCTTTGGGCATACTGTCCTGTGTCACACATCAGCAAAATTTAAACAAATTTTAAGGACAAATTGAGTTCTATGGGAGAGCTATGTGTTTGCTTAATTGTCTCCCATTGAAACAAACAGGACTGAAAAGTGCTTAATTTTTGGTTAGATGGGGTTGGTTGAATGAATGAATGAATGAATGAGGAAATTATTATAGAGGGGATATTTCATGACAATGTGTGTGCGCTGTATCAAGCCAAGCAATACTGTTAATGCCCAAGATCTTTTAGATCTCTATCAGTCATCAATGCTACCCTTGAATATTAGATTAGATACAGGAACTGGACTGACATCATCAGTAATTACTTATCACCTTCTCAAAAGGGATGAAAGTTAATGATCCAAGCAACTGAACTTTACACCCTGTTGAGGTTCGTGAACTTTTATATGATGGCTTGATAGATTTGTTTTTAGAGAACATACAGTCTACTAAAGATTGATTATTGCTCTGTAATAAAATAAGTGAAAAGTTCACTGGATGACAGTTTTTATAAATTTCATTTAGATTTTTTTTCTTAAAGCTTTTTGCCAAGCGATGAAATGTGATTTACATATCCTTCAAACATTAAATGTCACCTCTAATATTGATATGTGGTCAAAGACATACTACCATCATTTTGATTTGTTCTTATTTTCTCTGCTTAAATAACTGAGCTCTAATTGGGTCCTGGCCTGGTAAAAAGGGGGCATATAAATAAAATAAAATAAAAACATAATTGTTCATATTTTTCATATTTTTCTATCCAGTTATTTGACATATTTTCCTACATATGGACCACAAAGGCTGCATCTGCAGTGCAGAAATAGTACAGATTGACACTACTTTAACTGGCATGACTGGGAAGTGTAGTTGTGTGAGAATTGTGTGCAGTTTCTCTGTCAGAGAGCTCTGGTTCCATGCTACAGTTTCCAGAATTCCACAGCAGCATGCCATGGCAGTTAAAGTGGTGCCAAACTGGATTATTTCTGAAGTATGGATGCAACCCCAGAACAAAATTATAAATGATGTGGAACATTGTCCATGATGTTCTTGCCACATCAAGAGGTTCTCTGTTGGAGCCCATCCAAAATATCAATTTATTTGTTTATGTATTTCCACTGCTGACTGCTCACACACATGCATGGATTATTTGAAAGAACACCATGGGGTTAGGAGATGTTATTTTCATACAATTACAATTCCTCTTTGCTGAAGTGGTAATTATTAATACAATTCTATGCACACAAACAGAAAATTGCATCTTTAGGGCTGCTAGTGTGTAATCAGAATCAGCTCCCAATAAGTATATGTTGCCATTGCCATCTCAGGACTATATCTTAATCTAAGATAATCTAAGTGGTACAAAAGAATCATTTTAGTATGAAGAATGACAGTTAACAGATGTAACCACCCCAAATGGTACTTTTATATGCTTTAATACTCTTTCCAATTCATTCTGTAATTTTATTAATAGCAACGTGCACAGATGACTTGATTGCTTGTTCATGTGAAGCTGTCATTCTGTATCAGGCCATCTGACTCTAAGTGAGGAAATGTCCTTGATACTGGAACAGCATCAGGTTCACTGCTGGGACAACTGTTCTGCTGCCACTTTATACATCAAGAATAAATGAAGTTTGTGTGTTTCACCTCAAAGTGGCAGATGTGCACACTCTCTGTTGGTGAATTCCTGCTGTGATCACCTCACATAGGGAGGTGGGATTTCTTGGCTATAGATAACTGCTGCAACTACTAATCACTGAATAAATCTACTTTTGCTTAAATTGTTTTTTTCTTATTGGGATTACCCTCAAATCTATTTTGGTATGGTAGTCCTGATCCAAGACAGAAGCAGCACTCCTCAAAGTCCCACTCAACTGCCTCAAATCATGGAGTGGAAGGCTATTCCAGTGGAATAATCTCTGAGAGGTTCTGATAAAGCAGATAAGAAACAGAATGGGTCATCTGAACCTGCCTAGCTATGTATGGAGAGGATCCTCCCAATTGAAGTCTGAGGAAGTTGAGCATCAGGTGATAAATTGGCCACAACTACTATGCATAGAATATTTCTGATCTGCTCTGGTGCAGAAACTGCTCACATTGATGAATCACAGGATGCAGAGATCATTTAGTAGCATATGTCACCCTAGAAAGGGTTTCTCACAGTATGCTATTCTTAGTTGTCATGTCAAACAGTGCGAAGGTCCTCCCCCTCAACAGGAGTTTAATGGGGAAAAGATACCTAAATGTTGTGAGTTAAGATACTGCTTCCAGTGATTAGCCTGGTAACCTAAATGGATACTGTATTAGGACTAAAGGCAGTAAAATGCAAAGAAATGTTCAGAGTTCATAAGATACTTCCTTGAGGAGTATGAGAGTCATATAGTGTGAATTAGGACATATAGACCCACTTCAGTTAAAATTATTCAGTTTAGTAGAGGGTTTGGGGAAGGCAGGGAGATGAAAGGTATATAAATGTACTGTATGTTGCATGTAATCATCTGTGAACCTTTAAAATCGTTTTTAATGCATGAATAATTTACAGAATTGGTATAATATTGGGCTGAGACCAGTACTGCCTGGTATTCTCTGGAACAGCAGGATAAATGCATAGGTTTGGACCCAGAGATATGCAACAAAGCAATCAGAAGCAAACTTGTTTGTCCTTCCTCCCCATCACACCGCCTTTTATAAATGGAACTCTACTATCCCCAGAAAGCAAATTCTGGATCCAACCCATTGTGTGATAGATGGTCCCAGATTTGAATTTCCCCCCTTCTCTTTCACAGTTCTTGTGGATGGGTAGGCAAGTGTGTGAAAAATACCTGAGGAACAGCAGCCTTGCATGTCTCTGTTTAGCCTCACCATAACTAGGAGAGCTATATGTCCAAAATAAACAACATCATGCAATGTCTTTAGAATTGTTTAGGATCACACAATCCTGTTTCTTCTTGCACAAAATCTGTATTTTCAGTACTGAAGGAAGTATTCATGTGGGTTAAGTATTGCTCCTAATCGCCAAGGAAGGGATACCTCCATCTTTATTTCCTTGTCTATATAGTATATATAAGATCCTTGTAACCTAATGCCTCAACTTGTATTCCACAGATCTTTCTGTAGCTGTAGTACATTTACATTTAAATCCTCATTGTCATTGTACCAGATTTAAGTATGATTAAGATATACATGACTCCCAAATCTTCCTGTGGGGCAAATTTTGGCCTGATTATTGATGTGTGAAGAATATGCTCATGGATTATGACAGAATGGATTTCAGAGCACAGTTGATTTCCATGATTTTAGCTCGGCACAATTATCCTATGATCTGTGCCAGAATTTGTAACATCCAGCTAGCATCCATGGATCAAGTCCCCTTTCCTACTACTTTGGAAATCCATGCATTTGAGGAACCAGAAATAGCAACAGCTGTTCCTTATAGCAGCTCTTAGAATACAGACAGGCTAACAGGAACACATACAGAGATATGTTAATCCCAGCAGCTGAACTTTAGGATTAACAGAAGCAATAAATATTATTTCCAAGCATAGGAACAACACGTAGTTCCAGCAATAAACGAGTTTATCACTTTGAAACATGCAATAGGTATCAATGCTTTCTTGCATAGATACCCATCTAAGGAAATCACAAGTCTGTAGGAATATCAATATGATACACAGTTTTTAAACTTAAGTATCCCTTCCCAAGCTCTAAACCATCAGAAAATTGGATGCTGCGGCATTTTCTTCCTATGTCCAATCCAATCCTCTGCAAATGCCTTTAGGGGGGAAATAAATTGACATTCTTGAGCACATAATTAGAGTATGAGATGAAGGTGTCACCTCTTTTTGATAATCCAAAAAAATGTTACTAATTTTGCCCACAGAACTGGAAAATCAGGACTGCCCTTATCTACACAGTCCTCCTTTATGTCCTATTTTTGGTCCCACAAATCTGACAAAAAGATAGATTCCAGGAACTGGATACACATAGACAACCAAGTAGAAAAGAACATTTACAGCCTCATAAAGGGTGCAATATTCCCAAAGGTTATTAGAAAGCTCCTGTATCTGGCTTTTTGGGTAGCACTGCTGATGAGACTGTTACTTGAACTTGAAGCATTAATAGCACTATAAGCCAAATATTCCACTGATCCTGAGATGTCATGACAGGTGGTTTGTGAAAGAACCATGAATTGTGGCTGAAAGGCAAGAGGGGGTCTGTCAGTGTGCATTCTTAGGCCTCTCTCTCACACAAAACTGTCTGATGGCTCAAGTATTCTTTATAATTATTATTATTATTATTATTAACCTTTATTTATAAAGCGGTGTAAATTTACACAGCGCTGTACATAAATTTTTTAGTCAGACAGTTCCCTGCCGTCAGGCTTACAATCTAAAAGACACGACACAAAAGGAGAAGGGAGTAGTGGTGGGGAATAGGATCAGGTCCAGCAGATCTTCTCCACCTCCGAGGCCTGGACCAAGGCAGATGGACTGGAGGAAGGGCTTGGCTTCTTGATGGATGGTTAAAAGGAGGCTTCCTGGGTCAGAGAGGGTCTCACCTCTGGGAATGCTTCTCTAAACAATATAGTCTTTAATTCAGTTTTGAAACTGGGCAGAGAAGTGATGAGGTGTGCATGTGGGGGAAGAAGGTTCCAGGAGTAAGGGGCAGCAAGCGAGAAGGGACGAATTCGGGAGGGGGCAGTGGTAGTCCTACATTGTGACAGGAGACCCTGACTACCAGAGCGGAGGGTGCGAATAGGAATGTAAGGAGAAAGAAGGTCAGATAAGTAAGGAGGGGCCAACCCATGGAGGGCTTTGAAAGTCAGTAACAAAAGCTTGTACCGGATGCGAAAGGGGAAGGGGAGCCAATGAAGGGAGGATAAAAGAGGAGAAACATGGTCAAAGCGGCGAGCGGATGTGACAATACGGGCAGCTGAATACTGGACAGAGATTAAAGGATGGAGGTGTGAAAGAGGAAGCCCTGTTAGAAGGAGGTTACAATAATCTAGTCACGAAACCACTAGGGCATGGACCAGAGTCTTGGCAGTAGAGATTGAGAGGAATGGACGGATCTTGGCAATGTTGTGGAGAAAGAATCTACAGGTCTTAGCGGTGGCCTGGATCTGGGGAATAAATGCCAGAGAAGAGTCAAAAATGAAGCCAAGACTGCGGGCTTGATGAACCGGTTGAATAGAAGTGTCATCGACAGAAACAGAAAAGGAATAATGAAGGGTGGGTTTAGGTGGAAAGACGAGAAGCTCAGTCTTAGACATGTTGAGCTTCAAATGCCGAAGCCGCATCCACTGAGAGATGGCAGTCAGACAAGAAGAAACTTGCTGTTCAAGCCCCGTCGAAAGGTCAGTGGTGGAGAGATACAGCTGAGTGTCGTCGGCGTACAGATGATAGGAAAAACCAAAAGAACTGATGAGTTTACCTAGAGACAGTGTGTATAGAGAGAACAGAAGGGGACCCAAGACAGAGCCCTGGGGAATTCCAACAGATAGCGGAACAGAGGATGAAGTCTGACCACCCGTGACCACTGCAAAAGATCTATCTGACAAATAAGATTTAAACCAGTCGAGAGCAGAGTCGACGAACCCAAGGTCAGAAAGTAAATCGACCAGGAGACAGTGATCAACAGTGTCAAAGGCTGCAGACAAATCTAGAAGAATGAGAATAGAGTAGAGGCCGTTTGCCTTGGCCCGCAAGAGATCATTTGAGATCTTGGTGAGGGCTGTCTCTGTAGAGTGCCGTGGGTGGAAGCCAGACTGGAAAGGGTCCAGGATGGAGTTGGCTTCAAGAAACTTAATACAGCGAGAATAAACTTTATAAGCATGAGTTTACATGTTTTGCCATCAGCACATATTAGGCAAGTATAATACAGAGTGCTGAAATGGAACCTAGAGCACTCTACCTAAATTAAGAGAAAGTATGTACAGAGCCAGTCAATAACAGAACCTCTCTGATGAAAATATTTTATATCTGTATGACAGGTATTGCAACAGATAGCTACTATCCAATGTGCCCCTGAGAAGAGAGGTAGAGGGAAAGCTTTTAAGTATGACTAGCTTTGACTGATACTCAAGGGATAGGAAGTAGACTATAATTTCAGCCAAACTTTCAAGAAGTTTCTTGCATTAGCTTTATATTTTTTTTCACTAAAAACATTCCTAACCTGCCAGACTTTCACAACAATTACAGTCTTAACATTTATGTGAGACCTAGTATCTGACAGAGAGCAGAATCTTTTTGCAGCTCCTAAACTCTAACCTGGTAGTTTGTCTCCTTTTTCCCTTTACACTTTATTTTTTGCTCTTCTTTTCCTACACAAGAGAGGGACTAATGGTTTTTGTCTCGACACAACCTAATTTCTTCCACCCTCAAACTCCATAACAAGAAAGGAATACCAATCTATTTGGTAACCCAGCAGCAATTACTGGAACCATTTACCACACTCGCCAAAAGATGACCACTAGTTCAGCTGTACCTGCTTTACAGGTACAGGCATCTACACTGGCTAGAATACTCCAGACTGCTCCACAACAAACTACAATTCCCAGAATCCCAAAGCACTGAGCCATGGCAGTTAAAGTGGTGTCAAATTGGATTATTTCTGCAGTGCGGATGCAGCCTAGGATGCTGGAGATTGGGGTTTAATTCCCTGCTTTGCCATGGAAATTCACTGGGTGACCTTGGGTGAGTAACACACTCTCAGCATCAGAAAACCCCACGATAAGTACACAACAACAACAAAATCAGTAAACCAAACATCATGAGGCCTGTGAATCTGCAGGCCTTGTGACAGCCAGCATAAACTTGGTTTCAGTGCAACTTAATCTAGTCAGCAGTGTCTTTGTTTCCTTGGTAGCATTGGACCAAGAGCAAAGAAATGGCTCTAAGGAAACCAAGGCACGTACATAACCAACACTAATGACTGGCATGTATCCATGGCAGACAGGCTCTGGAGCATCTTACAGTGTAAGCTGTTTCTTCTGCAGATACAATACTTGAATTGTTAGGCTGTAAGCCTCCATTTATGTTCAAACCTCTATACTTGTTTGTTTTAAAAAATGCAGAACAACCCAAAACACCATAACATCCCATTGACCTGGTACCAAACCAGCAGAAAGCACTGTGTCCTGAAAATTTTTCACTTTTAGACAGCTGAGAAATGCCCCACAATTCGTGCTGAAAATAAAGCCATTGATTTCATTCTTTCTCCTTTTTATTAATGTTTGCCTAGGTATTTTCATAGAATCATAGAGTTGGAAGAGACTGCAAGGGCCATGCATTCCAACCCCCTGCCATGCAGGAACTCTCAATCAAAGCATCCCTGACAGATGCCCATCCAGCCTCTGTTTGAAGACCTCTAAGGAAGGAGACTCCACCACACTCCGAGAGAGTTTGTTCCATTGTCAAACAGCCCTTACTGTCAGGAAGTATCTTTGTTTTAAAGATGACCCTTAAAATAAACCAGAAACCCCTTCTCTCCATATATGTATACAAAAGAAACAATGTTCTTTATATTTCATTTTTAAATGTTCATTAATGTAGGTTTTTCTTAAAATTATAAAAAAATTAATAAATCAACAAGGCTTGGGGACTTTTAACAAGATTGATTCAATATGCCAAGTATGCACAAGATACACTTTATCTAGGAAGAAAGGACGATAATATTATTTACCCTCTACTTTTTGATATTAGAAGCTAATATCTTAAGTGTACATTTTTGCACATAAGGTCAGCTGAAAGCACTTCATTCAGAAGTGGTTCTGTGAAATGGCTATCATGTATAAAACCAGTATGGATAAATTCAGTCTTTAAAATGAGGAAGGCATTTTGAAGTGATAATTTAAAAGTATCTTACTATGTTATAATAGCCACTTCAACTGATTGTTTGGATTACTTCCAAGTGCTCTTAGCTTTTTAGTGCAATGCAGAAAAAATAATGTTGAGATGTTACTTGAAAAGAGATATAAATGTTGGGGCATGCAACGTTAGTGTAAGAGCTTGGAAAGGTTATTTTTTGGACTATAGCTTGCAGTAGCAGCAGTAGTAATCCAAAAAATAATTTTTCCAAGCTCTGATTAAAATTCTGGAGAAATAAAAATGACATGTATAGTAAATACAAATTTATGATTAAATAATTTATCATAATATTTACTAACCATATCATAAAGACTAAATCAATGCCATTCATCAACTGTCCTTGTAGGTGGATAATCTACTGAAGAACTACCTTCAAATTCTATACTGATTTTTAATGTCATACCAGTAGTTTTCCAACTGTTTTTCTAAGGCACCATAAAATTGCAGGCAATTTCCCATCAAAGATAGGTTGCTTACAATCATGAATATTTATGTACAATGAATTGGCAAAGAGCCCTGTTGCTTGTACTCTGAGTGAACACATGAGACAAAGACAAGGTCTGGCTAGCGATTTACACAAATATGCTTTGTTTTTTGAAACGTATGTTAGTATCTTCGTAAAGAAGACAGATTGACAGTGAAAAGGAGTTTGAAAACTACTCCTGAAAACTATTATTCAGAATACTATATAGCTACACTCATATTTATGTTCTAATCTCTGGAGTATGGAGGTTAACTTTTCTCCATCTTCTGCACCTTTCTCCATCTTTCAGATATTTAGAGATGGCTATTTTCTTACCCCTCAATCTTTTTGTCTTCAAGCTATACATATCCAGCTCCTGGATTCTTTAGCCACTTTCCACTTCTTTTGCTCATTGGAATTGTTTGAGACTGTGCCTTCAATATCTCACCTTTAAAAAAACTCCCATGCATCACGAACTCCCTTTCCTTTGAGCATTTCTGACTATGAGATCTCACCCAGTATTTCTCTAAGCTTACTGAAATCAACTTTCATGAAGTCCACGGTGCATGTTTTACTACATTTGGTTTCCTAATTATTATTATTATTATTATTATTATTATTATTATTATTATGCTTTATTTATACAGTGCTGTAAATTTACACAGTGCTTTACATACAATCATTTCCCTCTATATAATCAATTCCAGGATATGGTCACTGAAACCCAAGGATCCCACAACTTCAACTATAATTAATCAGTGCATCTCTGTTGGTTAAGATCAACCAAAATAGTTCATTCTCTTGTTTTCACATTTTGTTTTTCATATCTTTATTACAGATTCATTAATATAAACAACAATGCAGAAATTGTTTAACAGTATATAGTTTACAGATATCAGCCAACATTCAGGCTTTCCTCTGGTTGAATCCTTGTTTTCACATTTTTTTTTTCTTGTTTTCACATTTTGGACAATGAAATTGCCTGCAAGACTAGTAAGGAATTTGTTGAACCTTACACATTTTTTGGTAAACCATGACTCCCAACAAGTAAGGTGGCTGAAGTTTACCATTACTACTATATTTTTCCATTTTGAATGTTTGGTTATTTCATTTATGAAGATGTCATCCAAATCTCCAGTCTGATTTAGGGGCCTATTACGATGTCACTGTTGTTTCCCTCCCCTTTAATTTTTACCAAATGCTCTGTATGTGTTTTCCATGCTCTAAGACATGGGCCTGTTACAGACAGCCAAAATAAGGCTGCTTCGAGTCACAGTGGAGGTATGGTGTTTCAATGATGCATGCGTCCTAAGAGTCCAGAAGCCACACCAAAGCCATGCTCTAGTCCTTAGGGCTGGAGCGTGGCTTTGGTGCGACTTCTGGACTCTTAGGATGCATGCATCATTGAAACACCATACCTCCACTGTGACTCGAAGCAGCTTTATTTTGGCTGTCTGTAACAGGCCATGGATTTCCTCACAGGTATACACTTTCTTGATATATAATGCTATTAGAAAGCAACATAAAATGTTACTGTTTGGTTTGGGACTATGCCCGAGCAACAAAATCTTCCTGTCTCTGCTATGTTTTCACAGAAACATGACCTTTTCCTTTACTGTTTTTAACCGTCAGCTCTTGGAATCCAGGAAAATTAATAGATCATAATTCTCTGGTTCCTGGTTGTCTTTTGAGAGATGTTTACTGCTCATTCCCAGAATTATCCTCTTGGGATAAGCAGAATCTTATCCAGTCAGGGGATTTATGCATTTTAATCATCATCCACACGAGAGCTATTAAAGAATATACATTTTGGTACTAGATCTTATAAACTCTACACTGCAGGGAAGATCCACATACCATAATGCAGTAGGTACTACTGTCAGATATAAAAGTCACCACATGAAATAGGCTCCTGTAAGGAAAGTAATGTGCCAGTCACCTCCTAGTCAGAAGTCAAGAATGACTCTGTTTATTTCTGGGAGTGATAGCTGTTAAAACAGGATGTCTTGCTGTCTTATATTACTTCCTTTTATTTCATGTTTGAAAAGAAACATGAGACAGACATTGCTTGGAATAACCTCTACTTGGCAGACTCAGTTAAAATTTATAATGGTAACTCTGGGGATTCCATCAAGTCTGACAGATGCATAGACTGGGGAAGTTTGGACTGTCATTTTTGTGTACATGTTTTTAACTCAGAATAAGCTATAGTTTGTTTGTCCTGGGTTCTGTCACTTAATTAAAAAGTACTTTACTGCTAATATAGCGGTCAACAGCCATTAAAAGCAACAATAACTTATCATCACATGCAGAAATGGCCAGTGTGTTATAGCATGAAATCTCTCCTTCAGTACTGAGCAGAATAAATTTCAAGGGCAGTTTGACCAATGTAAATGAAAGTTTTGGGAAGTGAGAGGTATATCTGACAAAAAGATAGGAAATACCACTTTCCCTCTTATTTCCAGGCTTTTACCACGTGAGAAATAATTTGACTGTAAACTATATGGATCTCCCCACTTTCCCTGAGCCATCATCACAGATCAGAGATTGGGGGATTCTAGGTGAAGAAAATTTCCTTTAAGGGAAGTAAAATGACAGCCAAACCCCCCCCCCCCACAAAAAAACCAAAGAAAGCCAAACGTTCTCTCTTTCATTTATAGCAGCAGTTGGAACAGCACTTTGCAGAAACTGTTTTGTGGTTCTGCTCGCTTGAAACCCAAAGCAGTAAACCTTTACCCTCTTGGCTTGCAAGTGTCTTTTTGCCACTTTCTACGAGATCCTTAAAGATACTGCCAGCCACCTGAGGTGAAGAAATGACAAAAATAGTATCCATGGAGGGATAATGTAATACGAGACTAAGGTCAGATTGCCAGAAACCCCGCCTGCAAAAAAACATCAGGGAAACGCCACAAATAGTAACACAAGTCTTCTATTAACTTCTAAAGACAACCAAATTGCACAGGATAGACCCCATTATGACAGCTAACATTTTTCTCTCCATAGTTTTTATGATGTGGCTTACTATGATGTGGCTTTTTTAAGCTGAAAAAACCTCTGAATCCCTCCAAATTCCATTCTAATGTTCTTAGAATTAACAATTATTTTAATAATGGTCTGTCTTATTTAATGGGCATGTATCTGCATCTAAATTAATTCAGGGAATGCATTCTCAAAGCAGTCAACACTCACAGAGGTGTCTAGAAGACTATCCATGCAAACCGCATCTGAATATTAAACTACAGTATGGACCAATGCATTCTTGATAGTCACTAAGTACTAGAATCACAGACTTTCCAATTTCCAACCTATTTCTGATTACAAAATAGAGAAGTCAGACCTTAGGGATGGGAAAACTCTCTCACAAAGTTTAAGACGGTGCCACAAACAATATTTAAGGCTGGTTTTTCTACTTGATCAGTATGTATAGCTATGAGTATCACCATTGCTATGATAGAGTGATATTTTCTAACATTCATTTAATATAAGTTTGTTTTCAACAAAATACAAAGATTTTCCAAACTTTGGCTCAGTTATTAATCAAAATGAAAAATACTAAAGTTAGGATTGTCCATGCCATTGTGTTTCCAATTTTTTATGTACCAAGGACCCATTTATTAAGACTTTTTAGCAGTCCATGGTATTCCTAGAACTCGATTCCAGCATCACATTTCAAATGAATTGATTTTCTTTTTATCAGCTTTCTTTACTGTTCCGTTTTTACAACTATACGTAGAAACTGGAAACACAATGGCATGGACAACCCTACCTTTAGTCTTCAATGATACATCTTTACACTTCTGGATCTTTTCTGGTTCCTTCATAGCTTCCAAGTCCTAGACTTCTTCTGATTTCGTGACTGCAGCCTCCATTTTGATTAATGATTGAGCCAAGGTAAGGAAAATCTAAAACTACAGTAAATCAAAAGAGCCAGCATGATGTTGTGGTTTGAGTTGTGGTTGGACTACAACTGGAGACGAGGGTTGAATTCCTCACTCAGCCATAAAATCCACTGGGTGATCTTGAGTAAGACATGTGCTCTCAGCCTCAGAGGAAGGCAAGAGCAAAATTCCTCTGAACAAATATTCCCTTAGGGGTGCCATAAGTCAGAAACGACTTGAAGGCATATAACAACAACAACAATAACAGAGTAAATCAAGCCAAGATGTCTAAATTGAGATGGTCATACTTTGACTATATCATGAGAAGACAAGACTCACTAGAAAAGACAATAATGCTTGGAAAGGTAGAAGGCAGTAGGAAATGAAGAAGACCACATTCCAGATGAATAGACTTAACCAAGGAAGCCATGACCATGAGTCTGCAAGATTTGAGCAGGACTGTTGAGGATAGAGTGATTCACAGGTCTTTCATTCACAGACTCACCATAAGTAGAAGTCTACCTAATGGCATTTAACAACACAACGACAATAGTAAATTCTACCGCTACACCAATCCCTTTGACGATAGTACTTATATCTGCAGGCCCACATAGAAATTTTAGTTATAAAGTATGTGGGAGAGGGAAATAAAATGCTATTTGTTGTTTGAAAACCAACAAGAGGCATACTTTAAGTACATGGAGTGAATGATTCCAGAATATGCTTGATTAATTTCATCATAAGCATCTGTCCTTAAAATAATATTCAATGCTTTTTACATTCAGGATGGTGTGATGTTCTGGTCTGATGGGTGCTAATAAGGAAATGTCAGGGGGGCAAAGAGCATGCTACACTGGAAACTGAATGAGATTCTTTCATGTTAAAAACATTATGCATGCCCAATGGAATTTTTTGCCTGTTTCATCTAAACAGCAGGACCTGATGCTCTTCACAGTGTCTTCTAAAATGTCAGCAGATTCCTATGGAGCTGCTATTCAAGGAATCACTGCACAATCTTATGCATATTCACTTGGAAGAAAGTTCTCCTGAGGGCTCATGCCCCATCTCATAAACACATCTAAGATTATAGCTTTTGCAAAATCCTTTGGCTCATGAGTAATATCTGCTGAAACGCTAGAAATAATTGTGAGTGCACTGTGTGTACCTCTTAATTAATCCCCAAATCTGCTAGTTTATATCCATAACCAGAGTAAATGTTAATGTCATGAGTGCTTGCCTGCCTTATGTTTATGGAAGGGATATCCCTTTATTTTTGCAAAGGCAGCAGTAAATCTGTTTACTGCTCTGTACATAACTTAGGAACTCCTTTAAGAGTCTCACAGGTATCAAGTATCAGGGAGCCCCCTGTGCTACTATAAATCTGTTATTCACATGATCTCAAAAATGAGTCACTCAGTTAATAATAATTCATATTCTTCCCTATATTTATATTTTATGCACAAATGTACATAGAACAGAAGAGCTAACATACTAATCACTGATACTTTCAAATATCAAGAGAGTTTATGTTTCCAGGACTTCTTAATAGCATAGGAAAATAAAATAAATACAAAGTACAGACAGGATATACAGCACTAAAATGACAGCTGAACAGGCAACAGGACACTAAAACAAAAGTTTTCAGTTATTGTATACTGGAAAATAATTATTTTACTTTTAATTGCCAAGACTTATTTCTATATGTTTATAACATAAGTGAAATATAACATTTGTTTCCTCTTAAATTGTCTCAGCCCTCATTTTGACCTCATGTTTGAAAAACTTTAAAAAAAAACAGTTATAAAACAGCATTATTTAAATATAAGACCAAACAGTGTATGGTACTATTTAAATACAAAAACAATCTGGAGTGAAAAATCAAGACTTGTCAAGACCGTGACTAGTGTTTCTTCAGATTTATTTTTTTCAGTTATGACCGCATATTTCACTACTTCTTACTGACGGCTAATGTTACAAGCTTCGGTAATATTTTTGTTCAACACATAAAATGACAAGAAAAAGCTAAAAATTCTTCGCTCAATAATTAAAACCAAACACAGACTTGAAATAATTAAAGAGGGAGAAGTAGGAGAAAATGGGTACCTACCAGCTCAACTCTTCCAAAACCTCCAACTCCAAGGGTGTCAATGATGTTGAAGTCAGATAGTTTCAGGTTGGCGAAGAAGGCAGCTTCGGCTTCATATCTGGATTTTTTAATGCGAAAAAATGGAAATTTCTTAGAGGTGCATACTTGAGTTGTATGGCTTTTTGTTCCCAGATGACATGCGTGTTGAATAGAGTTTACCATCTTAATTTCCATTTTGGCTCTTAAAGTTTCTTTGTTTTTTCAAGTATGGTTTTATTGGTCCCAGATTCACATTCTATTTTCATATTTTTCCAAAATTAATTAAAGAAATATGCCAACTGCATGTCTGCAATGCAAATGCTTCGTGCTATAATTCAATTCCAGCTATCAATTGAATGCTACATCTTGACAGTTTCTATTAGTCTTCCAGTAAGGGTTTTCTATCACTTTTTGGTGCCTATTAGTATTTTCGGAAGATAAAGTCTTTCATATGAGTTCCCTTATCCAGGAACTGGCAGAGTTTCTATAAATATTTATTGAAACTGGCAAGATCATTAAGGTCCCTGGAGAAAAATCACAGCCAGGTTTTATGAAATCAGATCCAATAAGCAGAGAAAGTGGTATGCGAATGCCTGAAAGGAATGATTTCAGACACACATTAACATTTCTAAAAGAGCATTATTCCTTCTGCTACATGTTAAAACTTAGCATACAAATTCCATAGCCTGTGGTCCCCAAATCCAGAAGCTGTCTCTTTAGTCAGTGTACAGAGTGGCTTGTCATAAAACCATACACAGTACTAGCTATGCAAGCCATGTGAAGCTGATACATGCATGCATGCCAAAAGTAATTCTCCCATGGGTATACCCATGCACACGAATCTCTCAAAATAGTTTCTTGTTAGGGATTACTATATTTTTAGAAAGGCTAAAAGGGTAAGTGGAAGAACAGGTTCCACTCACTTATTGAAGTTTGATCTGGAAAGTATTTAGCTGTCAGAAGGGGGAGAGAAAAAAAGACTTGATGGATGTATAGAATTCTTTAAGTGCAACCTTTGTTCTTCAGAACTGTATATGCCAGTAATGCTTGCCATGAAGGGAGAGAACAGTTGCCAAGCATTTGAAACAGGCAATTTATGAGGTCATAATGGGTTAACCAGAAGGCACAAATAAAAATCAGTGGAGACTTATTTAGCCGTGTCCTTTTAGCTCTATTTATTCCACTTGTATGTAGGTGTTTCCCTGGATCACACACAACAATCTGGATATTTAAAAGGTTGACAAGTATCACTCGAGGTCTCCAGAGCAGGTTGCAATTATAATGTTAAATGATATTAAACATTAAGATTTTTAAAAAGAAGCTTGGTGTTGACTACATCTGTAAAATCTTTTATTTATTTATAGTATTTTGTATCTCCTCCCACTCTCACAAGGACGCCCAAGGTCAAGAATCAAAATAATACAAAGATTAAATTCATTTTAAAAACACATTAAAAGACACTTTAAAAATTTCTAAAAGCAGGCTGAAGACAATCCTAGAATCCAGTTTTGAAAGAGTTAAAACAGCGATTTCAAACATTGAATGCCATGCAGTTCTTGGCAGTCTGCTGGAAACTCAAAACAGATGGAGTTAGCATTATAGTAGTCTAATTGAGAGGTAACTAAATCATGAACCACTGTGGCCAGATCTGCCATCTCCAAGAAAGGCAGTAGCTGCTACACCAGCCAAAACTGGGGAAAGTCTTTCCTAGACATTGCATCAACCTGGATTCCAGGGGCAGTGATGAGTCCAAGAGCATCCCCCAAGCCATGGATCTGATCTTTCAGAAGCAAAGCAACCCCATGCAGAGCCCAACTGCGAACTGGTTTTCCTATTGACCAGTACCACTTCCATCTTGTCTCTAAGACTCAGTCTATGCAGCCGTATCCAGTCATTTACTGCATCCAGTCCACAATTCAGTACTAACACAGCCTCTTTGATATCAGTTGTATAAGAGAGATAGAACTGGGTATCCCCAGCATACTGATGATACCTAATCCCAACGCATGAGTTGACCTCTTTCAGAGGCTTCATGTAGAGGTTGAAACGCACAGGAAACAGTATTGACCCCTCTAGAACCCCACAGGCTAATGGCCAAAATACTGAACAACAGTCCTCCAGCACCACTCTTTGGAAACATTCATTCAAGAAAAACTGGAACCACTACAAAGCAATGCCCTCAAATCCTATATCAGCCAGATGAGCCAGAAGGATACCATGGCTTATGGTATAACTGAAAGATTCACACATTTACAAAGTGTGTTGTATCAACACATGAAAAGGAGAGTGCACTAAATTTCGTTGCTTTTTTGTCCCGTGGACAACAGTGAATCTGAATAGTAGAGATTCCTCTATACATGGAGTTTCGCCATGTAAATGAGAACCTCATCATTCATATATATATATATATATATATATATATATATATAGGTTTCTGAACTGTGTGGAGAGGAGGCTCTCCTGTTCAAAATGGTCATCCAATAAAGAGAACAAAAAGAACTGAAGATGGAAGGGGCAGGGCTAGTGTTCTCCTCTCTTTGTGTTGTTTCAACACATTTCATAACTAAGTAAAATGAGGTTACGTTTTTGCTAGAATTCAGAAGCTTAGGGCCAGTACAGACTGTCAAAAAGAGCTGGCTTCCCGGCAGTGTGGGGGCATAGCGTTCAGACAGCAGTATGCCCCCATGCTACCGGAAAGCCGCACGGCTGACCACACATGTGGTGTCTTCACAGCATTTCTGCAGGGCAGTGTTTACACACGCTGCACCCCAGAAACCCAGAAAAAACACTACGGAAGCAGCAAAGGTGCCTTTTTCCTGGCGCAAAAAGGAGCAGCTCTATGCCACTTATTTTTGTGCTGAGAAAATGCCAGATTGGGGCTGCGGCATGTGGTTGCTGTGGCCTCAATCTGGTGATCAAAGGGGCGACTTCACACCTCCCCTTTATGGCCATCTGTTTCGGCCCCTAGTTAGCCAAAAGGATCACAAAAAGAAATAAGGCAAGAAGGCTGTAGGACCATATTGCAAAGTCATGGTAATCCTGTTTCTGATGCTAAATAATGTGAACTCTGCTTTATCGCTTACTATGTCCTTTATTTTCCTAGGTCCTTTCAATAACCTTGCTTCTCTGACCACCTCACTACATCTGATCTGGGAAGCTAATCAGCACTGAGCCTGTAGAAGTTCATGGAATAACCTTGTTTGACACAGTTGTTTATTGATCATTTTACACTTGCCATGATGTGCATATTAAAGGGGCCGAAAGCTAAAGAGCTGCCAAATGAAAGATCAATTTACAAATCTCGTTATAGCCAAATTATAAAGAACATATCATGCAGGGCTTTGAAATGTAGTCAATAAGGATATCATATGAATGTACTTCAAAGATCTATTTTAAATTAGTTATTATTTGTACTACTCTAAACTGGCATATCCTGCCATGTTTGATCTTGTAAGATTCCTATTCATAACAGAAAGTTTTATCTGTCAAACAACTTTTCTGAAATTATTTACATTGTTGTGAACCCTATTAGAGAAATCATTAGCCTTTCCACCTCTGTCTCATTTTTGGGACTCAAATGAGATTATACAACCATAGTAGGAAATGGCTTGTTTATAGGTTATCGTAATACATCCTAAAGCTACATTTTTAGAAATGATATTTTAAAAGTTGCTACTGTATAAAATGTCATCACTCCACGCACAACAACCAAAGAGCTTGGAAATTTATGTTTGAAATGGAATTCACTAATACTAAATAACAAAAAACTTCATCTAACGCAAGCTGAATCCCTAGGAATCTGTAGTCCCTGATCTCCCTTCTGACTGACCAAGAGCAACTCTTCCTTGTCTGGGTTAAATTTCAATTTGTTTGCCCCCAGCCAGACCATTGCTGATGACAGGCACTGGTTTAGGATTAGAAAAGAGCAGTAGAGTTCGGTATCATCTGTAAATTGATGGGACTACATCCCAAAACTCCAGATGATCTCTCTCAATGGTTTTATGTATATTTTAAATAGAACTGTGACAAAACAGAACCCTGGGGCACTCCAGAAGTCAATGGTCAAGGGGTTGAACAGGTGTCCCCCAGCACTACCTTCTGGACTTGACATTCCAGGAAGGAACAGAGCCACTGTAAACACTACCTCCAAGTCCCATCCCGGTGATACCAAGACTGATGGTGTCAAAAGCTGTTCAGAGGTCCAGCAGAACCAGCAGGGTCACATTGTCCCCATCCAATTCCCTGCATAGGTTATCCACCAAAGCTGCCTCTGTTCCTTAGCCACATCTGAAATCAGATTAAATGGATCTAGATTATCCATTTAATTCAGAACCCCCTGGATTTGGGAGCCCCCCATATGTGCCAATACCTTACTCCAAAATGATAGTTTGGACACTGACTGATAATTATCCATTACAAAGGAATTCAGGAATGGCTTTTTCAGCAAAGGACTCCCAGCTGGCTCCTTTAGGCAAGTTGGAATGCTGCCTTGTTGTTAGGAGGCAATGACTACTTCATTCATCCACTCAGTCAGTTCCCCTCTAGCCTATTTGATAAGCCACGAAGAACAAGCACAAACTTGGTGGCTCTCACATCCCCAAGGACCCTGTCCATATTCTCAGGTTGCACAGATTGAAAAGTATCCAATTCCAATCTACAACAGAGAATTGTAAACTGTCTGTTCAACTCCTGGCTCCAAAAACCAGACCAGCTGAAGTGGTCAAAGGAGAGAGATATAAGTCTTCATTTATTTCATACTCCATACATAATAAATAATGTCAGTGTTTCCCCCTACTGTATGAGAATATGAGAGTTTGTGATCAATTTTCAAACACAACTTGTGTGTTGAAATTTTGATGGGGAAAATTAGTTTATGTGAAATGTGTATGGTTTACCTGTGCTGAAAATATGTTTTGAGGCAGAAAACATGTTTGGTGCAACATAAGCTGATTTCTGTACAAAGATATCATGGGGACTTTTCTTTTCTTTTTTTGCACAGAAAACACATGCAAGAAACTACACATGGCTTTCCTGGCAGGAATCTGTGTGTTTAGGTCGGTTCTCACTCAGCAGGCAGGTAAGCTGATCATCGATATGGTGAATAAATATAGTGGCTTTATTCTGCTGACACTGCATTCAGTAAAATTGTGACCACTTTGTCCCACTCAATAAATAGTCTCCTGCTTGCTCATTTTGTACTTCTATTCTTTCATCCAGCACCCACTATTGTTACAAGAATGAAACTTAAACATGTATACCTGCATTTATCTCTTTCAACTGCTGCCTCCCCTTTTCCTTCCATCTGTTGTGAAACTTCCCCTGCAATGTTCTAATTTTAGATTATTAGTTCATTGGTGAACAGATCACATAATCATTGCCTTTACTAGCAAATATAGTGGCTCTGTGTCAACCAGTAGAACAGTGAAACTGGGTCATGCAAAAAGAATTTCTATATATGCATAGGCAGAAAAAGCTTGCTTTGTAAATGTATTACAGATATAAATCCAAAGAAGAGAAAGCACAAAAAAATCTTCCTGACAAGTACTGTACATGAAATCTTGACAATGAAGGAGGCAGGTGGAGTGGAAACTGTGGGTGACAGCATACTCGGAACAGTTGGAAGCTTGGTGGGGGAAAATTCAGATCGGTTTCTGAAACTGAGGGAAGAAGTATAGCAGCAAAGGGGTATATGGAAAAGAAAATGAAGAAGAAGGGGGTAAATCAGGTAAAAAGGGAGTAACACCAAAATTATGAAAGTAATAAATGTGGAACCATGGTGCATTTACAGAAAGAAGAAATAGAAGAATGCACCTGCAGTTGGCAAATCAGAGATCCAGCTCCCCCCCCCTTTTAAAGCTACTCTTAAGGGGGGAATCTAGAAATATCAAGTAGTTAAAAATATGAACGTGAGTATAAATAAGAGACAAAAAACTCTAAGAGGTGGGACCTGCGTAGGTCATCCACCAAGGAAACCAAAGCTATCTCTGTCCCATAGCCAGATATGAAGCCAGATTGAAATAGATCTAGATAATCTGCTCATCCAGAAAGCCCTGGAGCTGGGAGGCCACCACATGATCCAGAACCTTGCCCAGGAATTGAATATTACACTATGTAGACACAATGGTGGCAGACAAGTACAATTTCTTTGCTGCCACTATCATCACAGCATAGGCCTTCCAATGAGCTCTAGCCCATTTTCAGTTGGACTCAGTCCAAGTCCTCCACCATCGTTGCTCTAGTCTCTGTCCCACTCATTTCATCACCGCCAGCTCCCTAGTGAACCACGGGACATGAGTGGCTCCACTTCATGGGAGGGGAGGCTTAGGGGCAACTATGTCCACCACCCTGGCCACTTCCCTATTCCTTTCCAAAGAGCTCTAGCCCATGTTTGGTTAGACTCATTCTGAATCTTCTGCCATCATTACTTCAAGTATTGATTTTATTTGTTTTATATTAAATAGTTAAATGGAAATGGCATATTGCCATTAAAGTGGAGCATATCTGATGAAACAACTGATGACAAAGACACTCCAAAAGAATGTGCCAAAGCAAATCTTGAACAGTTCCCATTTTTATAGTACAAAACTGCATAATGTACAAGCAAAAACGTATGAAGCACATTCCTGGAAGCCCAATGTTTATGTTTTCTATTTTATTTAAGAGGCATCACAGTTCTAATCAGTCACAAAATGATATATGCAGTCTGAGGTTGTGTAATTCCCTACTACTTTAGGTTTTAGTAAATAAAGGAGATATGTTGGGAAACATTAGACATCTGCTAGATAGCATCCTCTCAAATTAACAGCACAGCTTAATACAACCATGTTGTCGATTGCTGTGTAGGCAGCAATGGTAACCAGCTGGAAGAAAGAAAGAAAAAACTAAAACCAAAAAGAATCTAACTTTAAATAAGGGTTAGCTTACATCTTCTTCCCAGTTTTTCCAGAGATTTCTTTCACTTCAATCCAACTGATTCTCCAGGGAGTCATGGCATAGGTGTGATTCTGCTAGGAAATGCCACATGCTTCCTGTTTGCCATGTTTCCCAGTAAAATTGCTACAGTTAGTACATTTAATTAATATTTATTTATTTAGAGTATTTATACCCGCTCTTCAGCCACAAAGGCTTTCAGAGTGGTTTACAGATTGTTAATTTGACAGCTCCCTGCCTTTAGGCTTACAGTCTAAAAAGACATGGCAGGTTTTCTGCAGCAGTGGTAGCAGTGCTGCCAAACAGAAACAAAGAATGTGTATTTATTGAAGTGTTCATTTTGCTCAAATTTTAATAGTTAATAAACTGTAGAAAAGACATTTGAAAAAAAAGAAAAAAGAAAAGACTGCCAATGAAATAAAAAACCCACACCAGTTCCAGCTTTAAAATACTGTTCTTTCAAGGCTCTTTGCCCTCTCTGGAGGGATATTTTGAATCAAAAGTATATAAGGCAATAGCATCTAAAATAAGACCTGTCATATCTACTGCTCTTAAAGGACCAATATAATTTCTCTACTAGATGTTATTGCTTTATTTTACCTTTAAAAATCCCATTTCACAAATCCCATCTTATATGTCCTATTAACTCATTTAGGAAATGCCTTGAAGAAGGGAATCACAGGCCCCATATCTTCACACCCATGTATGTCTCCCTCTTCAAAAAAATCTTAATATGGATTTTCCATGCAGTTGGGTTTGCTAATTTTTTAGGGGTCCAAGGGATTAGCAGATTCTTTCTGTTTAGAAGGAGGTATCCTGTACAAATTCATCACTGTCTTGGGGAAGAAAGCATGGGAGCAAACCTCCAGTAATTTCCTCAGGTAGTTCCAAGGGGCCTCAGAAAAAAAATATTCTATCTGTCTGTCCATCCATATAGAATGGGCCCTCTATATTTGCTGGGGTTAGGGGCTAAGGACCCCTGTGAAAGTGGGAAAACCACAAATAAGAAAATATTTCTTTTAAACCTGAAATAACACCTCTCTAAGAATCTCTAGGTCCTCCAGTGCAACATCCACTGGAAGTTGACCATAGAATTGCAGTGGAGGACCTACAAATGCCTAGAAACATGTTTTCTCTAGGAATCTCAAGGTTCTCCATCACATCCGTGTGATGAACTTCTGGCAGAGTTACACTGGAGAACCTAGAGATTCCTAGAGAGAACGTATTAATCAAATTAGTGATTAATCAGATCCATAAAAATCAAAGATGCAAATGCGAAGGGCTGATTCTTTCTGTCTGTTTGTTTCAGACTCATAATATAAACAGTTTTAAAGCGTTGAGCAATGGACAAGTTATGCCATTGACTACCAGGCAACTGAATAATTCAAATGCAGGTGCTGAAAACAAAAACAAGATTTTAGTAATGATGCTATGCATGTCATGTTTGTCATCAATCCTCCTGCTGTTTTCACTGAAGGAAGATGGTGGAAGGATTTCTTTTCTGTCACATGAAATTATCAGATGGGGGAGGGGTTAAGGCAAAGAAAAAGGCATAATTCCGGCTAAATCAAGTATTGTGCAGAAGATTTTTAGATGAAGTCACACTCACCCAGGACTCATTCCAGGAAGTGCCAGGAATCCTCCACCAACAAACCATTCACATGGATGGTTTCTCCATAGCTCAATCGAAGTGCAATTGCCAGGGTGTGAAATTCCAGTATTAGGAAAGCAATCCGGGACCTTTAAAGTTTAAAGGGTCTGCATTTTGGCACAGGCAATTTGTTCCATTGCCAGGATTGGGTTTGCAGTAGATTTCAGTCTTGTTTGAGGTGTAGGGCATGATTTTATTTACACTGAATTAAAACACTATGGTGAAGTAATACATTTGATTTCATTGTTTTTTACTCTGTGTGGGGTGGGAACATGAATTGAAGACATGCGCCAAAATGGCACGTGCACAAAATGATAAAATTCCAGTGTATTAATGATTCATTCACGGATATGTGTGAAAAGCAATCATGGTATTCTTTGGGTTTTATGTTGCCTTATCGTGCAAAAATATTGAGCATTATAGCGGTACAGTTGCTCTTTCTTTTCAATACCATGATTATTACTGAACTGGCCCTGGTGAAAGAATCTACACAGACATTAATTCTGTTTTGCCAAAGATAATATAAAATGCTGGATCTTGGTAGTATAAATTATTTTAGTTGAAAAATACTGTGAGCCTATGTGGAGGTGTGTGTGTGTGTGTGTGTGTGTGTGTAAGAGAGAGAGAGAGAATAGAGTTTTGATGAGGTGTTTTGTTATTGGCTGAATGCAAGTGTAGATTATTTTTTCCAAAAAGTAGTGAACACTCAACTGCCAAATGTGGTGCTTTGTTACTCATGAGATACAAAGCAAAAGGAAAAAAGCAAATGAGTTGGCAATAGATATTAATTGCACTTGGCTATAACAGCTATATACTGCCTTCATACAACACCAAAACAATTCCTGAGTCCAAAAATTTTCTTCTTAATTTCCATACAGTTTCCAACTCAGCCCAAAACCGAAAGTGCAAAGGTCTTTCAAATTACTATGCCAAAGTAAATTATAGATCTAAACCTATTTTATAAGTTAAATGCTGATTAAGTATAACTTATTTTGATTGTCTTCGCCTATCCTCATTATGTATCTGGACCTGCGCAGTTAATGACACTGCAGGGAATGGTGCGCTTTGATGGCTTCTGTGATCAGAAACCAGGATTCAGCACACTTGGCATAGAGTACCAAGTTGCTCCATGATGACAGTGGAGCCAGAGGTGATTTAAGGCTGTGTTGTCCCTTCATGAATACAAGGGCAGCTAATTCTGTCCCAGGGCCGGTTTACATGTAGATGTGTTATGTGTGTGGACTTTTGCATTTCACATCATCGTTCAACTGCCTATACATCTTTGACAACATTTCTATCTATTTGCATGTATGGGTATTCTGCCAGCCATGTGTAGCTGTCAATTGAAGGGGAGGGCATGTTCACTTCTGCTTGTGTTGTCACCTATTCCCATTGGCATTGTAGGATCTCATCTTTAAATAATAAAATAATTATAATCATAAAATAAAAAAATCAATTCAAATCAAAATGGCTTTTCTTTCAGAATGAAAACCATATAACGCCTTCACTAGTTTTCTCTTTCTATCTTCTCTCCCCCAACTCCTTGAGGAAGCAGACTCTTAATATAATGAGCCCTCCCTTCGCCCAGGTGTTGGGCAACAGAAGAAGAAACAATGGCCACCAGGAAGGCTCCCTGAGATACCTTCTGAGCCACTGGCCGGTGGGGGTGAGATGGTGTGGATGGTTGTTGAGCCCCGTCCACCCAGTTATAACTTGGGGTATTTATTTCTCCTTGCTGCTCAGACAAAGCAGAGTATCAGGAGGGTTAATGCGGGCAGAAAGAACTAATAACTGGAAAAGGGGGGAAATATAGGGCCAAAGAACCATTTGTATATTTCCTCTCTAGCCTGTTTGCTTTGTACTAGACTAATGAAGACTGGAGGAAAGTTTACACAATGAAAATTGTCCTGGTAGAATGCATATAGGTTATGGTTCACCCATACATGATTTTAATGCATCCCTCCTTTTTTGGGTGGGTGGGTCAAAATCAGAAGAAAGAGCCATCTCACTTTTTAGCATAGTATACAGAAGGATGTGCATTATCAAACATATGGACATTCAGTGCATATGCATATGGCAGCACAGCTTACCAGAGAACAGGTGGATGGGTGGTACACTCCCCCTCCAGGGGGCAGTAGAAAGATCCAGGGGAGCAGTGAAGGGAAAGGGGGGCAGTGGCCATGGTGTCACCCCACTTATGGTGTCATCTGGTGTGTTCTGAACCATACAAGCCTCCTAGTGACACTTCTGTTGCAAGGCTGGCACGAAAGAGAGGCTTCTCAGTCACTGCTCAGCCAGCTATGTGCTTGCTGCTCCCAGCATGATTGGGTACAAAGGGAGTAGTGACTGAGATTGGTTGGTTTGAATGTGCAATAGAACAGTAGACCCAATATGAAGAAATATGTGTTGAGTGAGATGCTAGGGTTGTCATCCAAGAGAAAAGGGGGCAAAAGATAGAAAAAGTTTGGGGACCATTGCTTTAACTATTTAAATGTCCACTGCCTTTGGAAGTGGAGTGAAGAAATGCCCATGCACCTGCTCTCTGTCAAACTGCGTGGCCATGCGTAGCTAAAAAGTGTGATGGCTCTTTCTTCAGATTTTGATGACATTTTCACCCGCCCACCCACCCACCAAAGGATGAATGCATTCAGATCATGTATAGGCAAACCATACACATTCTGCCAGGATAATTTTCATTGTGTAGGCTTGCCTCCAGTCTTCATTAGTCTAGTACAGAGCACACAGACTGCTAAAATGTGAAGGGAAATAGAAAATCTTTAAGGCTGCAAGTGCATACATGGTTATCTGGGAATAAGTTCTGCTGTATTCTATAGGGCTTACTTTTAGACAAACAGGGTTGCTCTGCATGTGTATATCAGGACGATTAAGTACTTTGATCGAACAAAGCTAGAGATGTATGGAACTCCAAAGTTTGGCTACTTGAGGTTCTCAGATTACCATTTCCAAGCTCATTTCATCCCAATAATGTAAAATCTTCCACTCCACAAAAATGTGTACAAACGTGTGTGCTTTTTCCAAATGCATGCATTTTTCAGGAGTGTTTTTCACACTCATGCGTTTTTTAATGCATGGACTCAATCACTTAAGTGATTCTTATTTGTTTGCATGGGGTTGACCATTGCTTATGGCAACAAAAAACAAGTCACATTTCTGTGAAAAATTTCCATCAATCATTCCCTCTAACCTGGGATTCTTGTCCTTTATATGTAGCTATAAAAATTAAAATAGATTTAATAGAAATATTTGATTAGTCAGAAAATGATGCAAGTATGCTGACTGTATAATATTAATAATTAATAATAATTTAATAATTTAATTTATTTCTATACCGCTATTCCAGGGATCAAAGCAGTGTATTCCAGGGATATTTGCAATGCATGCTTAATTGGTCAACTGTAATAATTTTATACAGTTACGGTAATCCCATCCTACCAAAACTCATGAGCATAGAAATGTATTGCACTTTGTTAATTAGAGGCTATGATCTTAAAAACTGATCATCTAAGCATGTAAACATTTGATGGGCCTCTTGTCTCTAGTCTGGAGATTGAAAGATGACATGGATTGCATAAATAAATGTTCACCACAGCAACAGCAAAGCTCTTCTGAATATCTTAATTGCTCTTTTTGTTTTGCTTTTTTAATAAGATAGAAACAAAAATGAAAAGGAGAAAATAATCACATACCATCTGCCTATTATGTATAAGCTGTTGGTGTGGTGCATATTTATTTGTCCTGCTTTTCATGTTCTTTAATAATGATGCATTGACTGAAATCACTTGGGGGACAAGTCATATTGCTGCTTAGATCTCTACTTATTGAGAGATGCGCATATTAACCTGGGCCATGTTCAAAGATTCCCCTTCAAAGTCTAGTGAATATGGAGTAGTTAAGCTCAAGACCCTGGAGGTGGTGACAGATAATTCACTATTGCATAAGGTTAGGAGATACTATAAATATATCTAAGGATAATATGATGAATTTTTGCAAAAACTAACTAATTCTCTGGAGTATATCACACGGAGCTTTGGGTGGTATTGTGGCTCAGTTCCAGCTCACTTCTGAAGTGATTGCACTTCCAACGATGCAGTTTCACAGTCCCTGTGTTATCAGACGCCACTGATTTCTATGGGAGCCCATTGCGAATTGCTTTAGCGGTGTTTCTGAAGTCACCCCTCATTTTGGTAAAAACGGGAAAAAAGTGACTCCAGAGAATTCGCTTCCAGGCTGCCTTCAATTGCACTGTGATTTGTTCTGGTGTGGAAAAGCACTCCGATGCCACCCCCCTTGGCCCCTGCATCCTGCTCCGTCATTCCCCTCCTCCTCCTTCATGCCATCTCCTCCTCTCTGCCAACCAGTGCCCTCCGCACTGGGTGTCACTCGGTGTGGGAATGCCACTGCCTTCAAGTAGTTTCTGAATTAGGGCAACCCTAAGGCGAACCTATAATGGGGTTTTCTGGGTCTGATTCACCTAGTGGGTTCCCATGACCGAACATGGAATTGAACCCTGGTCTCTAGAGTCGAAGTCTAACACTCAAACCACTACACCACACTGGTTCTCTCTTCCTTAAAATAGGGAATTAAAAATGATTGATCATGATGGTATATGGAACAATTGATTGTTTTGTTTTTGTTGTTTCTGTCTCTGAATCCTCCCAAGTCTGCTTGATTTTAGTTCCTGATTCCACTATGTCCTCTGTATTCTCTTAGTCTGTTCTTCTTCGGTTGCCTGGAATCCTGTTTATTCTGACAATGCTTCAAGACACGGTTTGCTAAACTGAATCTCACATTTTATCAAAGTCTGTGCTGCTCTCCAGTCAAGATTTAAATAAAAAAAGTGGGGGGGGGGCATTTCACATAAGTGAAAGAAAACACTTTAGGAAGAATGTTGAAGTGGTAGAGTCAATATAAAACATATATCTGGTTTTAATGTAGTTCCAGTCCATAAGGGAGACATGGTAAGAGACTGTTTTGGGAGCTGTGTGTGTGTGTGGAACACTGTTTCTACTCAAAACATTTTATCATTCATTTTGAACTGACAGTGTCAGTCAAATAATGGGAATTACCAGGAGCACTCACACTATCCAACAGAAAAATGAAATGAAATACACCATTCCAACACAACTTCTGTTAACTTAAAATAGCCTAAAGATTTCTTCTTAGGACCAAACTTATATTACACCAGTTATAGGTGACTGGTTTTCTTACTATATGTACCCCTTTGCTTAATACAGTGGTCAAAGAAGCTTACTGTCTCCCCACTACCACTAAATGCTTTTACAATTGATTGTTAGCCTCTTAAGGAGAAAAATAAAAGTATCGTTTTCTACCGTCAGTTCCCCAATTTAGATCCTCCCACTCCATGCTATTAGACTTGTGGGATGGGGTAGAGGATGTGCCACCAAAGGTAAAGATTTCTTAGAGAAAATAGCTCTTAAACCTTACATGTAGCAGCTTTTCTTCAGAAGATCATCTTTCTACATTTTCTTTCCATTAGCAGGCACACTGTCAATCGAAACTCCCGACAGAGCTTTAATGGCTCCTGTGTTTCCGGATATCAGTGTTAGTGGTTTTAAATTACTATTTCTACAATGTTAAACTGGAAATGCACTTGGAAAGTTTGGACTTCCTTAGGCCTTTTATTGTGCAACACCTTACTGTAAATGCGTGCTATTGTTGGATCTGTGGTATTGAAATACCACAAATAGCTATGATTTCCCCTCTCATTTCCATCCCAATGGCATAGAAGTCTGAAAAATGGCACCCTGATCTTATAATATTGTCATTATCATCATCACCATTCATCATTAACATCGGTTTAAGCATTTTTCAGCTACATAAGCAGATCTCAGAGTGAGTGGTGAGGTAGAATCACTGAAGTCACTTTAATAACAAGGTAAAACAATTAAAACAAAGTACAGTGGAAAGAAAAATACACCTGAACTGTATCTCCCTTCGACAGTGGCCTTTCAGATATTATAGGAGTGCAACTCCCAGCATTCTTTAGCTTCTATCTGGACACATCATATTCTGAGCAATCTGCAGTGTGTGTGCAGAGCTTTTGGGTGCCTGAGGGCTTATTTTACAGATAGTTTGGGGGCGGATTGTTTTTCCTGGAATATCTGGATGTGCAATAAGTGTGGCTAGCAGATTCAAACTGGTGGTGACAAAAGAATCCAGAAAGAACATACTGGCAGTGAGAGAAGGATGCTAGGACTGTTCTCCCAGGAAATAACAACTCCCCAAAAGACGTCTGGAAGGTTTGAGCCATGTGATCACCATTTTAAAAATAAGGCTGCTGTTTTTTGGACATAGCCACATATAAGTATATCTGCTTGCCACATTTGTACCAAATAGTTAAGTGCTCATCCTTGACAAGCAGGAAAAAATAATAATATGGAGCTGCGACTTTCATGTATCTGAAAATAATTTGGGAAGCTTGCCATTTTACTTCAATGTGACTTCTGAATGGTGGACTGTGTGGTTGCTTTATCCACCACCACCCCAAGTATAGATAAGCCCCAAGGTTGCTGCAAATCTGGAAAATTGAGGGCACCCCAGATTTTAATGTACATGTAGGCAAGTCCCATATCACCTTTCCCCCTGAAATAATTATACCCAGGTGTTCTTATCTCCTCACCTCTCATCTATTAGAGAGGAAGGAAAGGATCAAGACAGATCTGATAACCAACTATAGCCTTCATGCCTTGGTTGCAGAGAGGCGTGTATGCAAGTGTATACATTATAGGAATCTATTAGGCCTAATTATAGGGGTCTATCATTGTTATTTTTCCACCATTTATTCTGATTGAGATACTTTAATGCAAAATATGTGGATGTTGTATCAGATATGGAAACAGAGAGACTCTTTTACATTCACAGGCCACCCATGCAAACTAGAACCCTGGGCAATCCAGGTTCAGTATCATGTGGAGAGCCTCTACACATACAGAAAGCTCTCTGTTTCAGATTAATCATTTTAAGTGACCAAAAGCACGAGGGAGAGGCTGTGGCTGGGGTATGCCCTTGCTTGTTTGATTAACCCCAAAGGAGACCAAGTGAATAATGTATTTTGGAATTTGAAAGAACCACCATCTTTCTTCTCAGACATAACTTATCTTTGCCTTATTCTTAACCCTCCTAAATTGTATCCTTTTTCTTGGATATTTCCAACCAACTCTTGGAAGCAAAACAAAAGCAGAACTTGGTACTGGAAAAATCCAGGGAGCAGGGAAAGCCTGGGTCTGGTGGTAGATCCCTGAGTGGGCCACCAGTAGATTCAGCAGAAAAGATAGTGGCTGGGCCAAGAATAGATGTGATGGAGAAAGGATGTGATCTCTTACTTCTGTTTTCTTTAAAATATATTTTTTGCTAATTGGTGCCCAAGAATAAATTCAATCAGGTAGGTTTTTTTTCCTGGTCAGCTGGCAACACTATGGCTCTGTCTTATTTATTTTCTTCTTCCTGGTCAAACCTGTTTGAACTGTAGTCAAAAGAAATTCACCTCCACTTGCATTACTGACAGATGCATGCCTTTCCAGCTTGGTATTTTCAATTTATGGCACCCAACTAATGTCTACCTATTGTTTTGCTCACCAAAGGCCTACTCATGCCAATACCCAGTTGCCCTGAAAAGATGTAATCCTGAAGATTCCTGAAAAATCCTCTTCTCCCTTCTCTCTAAATTTGAAGACTCTTGATGAACAATATATTTGATGCACTTTAGGCCTTAAATCTTGAATTAAGTCTTGGTGGTCTGTGGCAACAAAAATATTTAAAAGAGGTCTGTAGTAAAGAAAAATTAAGAGACACTGTTCTTCACAGCTTCTTCCAAGGGGAAAAATAATAAAGAAAATTACTTATTACAATTTTTCACTCTAACTGAATAGAAAAACAAAAAGAAAAATTATATTTGTATAAGCACTAGAGACATCAAGAGACCACTAGAAAATAATGCTGAACAGTATGTCAGATGAGCAGAAAACAAATGACTTGGGAGAGAGAGAAAAGAATGGATTAACAAAAGTACTATGGTACAACTTCATCTATCAGAATGGTTTAAAGGTCTTTGATTCATACATTATGCAGGGGCAAAATCGGATGTACTACCAAGGAAGCTGCAGTCAATCACATCTCTCTGTCTGCCTTGCCTGACAGATGTGTTTGCAAACTGGATCCTCTTAGTTGAAGTACACATGCTAAACCCCCCTCTCACATACACTTAGACTTAAAGTTGCCCAGAAAGGCAGTATTTTGTGCAAAATCTGGATACCCAGTTCCTTTGGGAGTTTCTTTCAGTGTAACACAGTTTACTCTGTAGGACGACAGACTCTCTTGCAATCTAAGAATGATCAGAATCCCCATGGAGCTCTCATTTGAAACATGTGGAGAGGAAGGAGGGGGGTTATTATGTGAATCTCTCTCATTTGCATAATCAAAGTTTAAAGGGGAAAATTGGATTCAATTTACACCATACGGGTCTGACACTTTTGAGATTTCACAACTGTCTAAAATGCTGAAATTTCAAAAACGGATCTATTTCAAAACAAAAAGTGTACAGAGTACATAGTACAAACTATGGGGGTATCTACATACCTAATTATATCAATTTTTCATACCACTTTGATTGTCCTGGCTCCATCCTATGACATCCTGGTGGTATCCTGTACAGTAATTACAACATGGTGATTATTCCAATATTGTAATGACCAAAACTTCCCCCACAGCCTACCTTTGGAACCCTGCGCCACCCCATCCACCATTTGCAAAACACTGGAGAGTAGGACAGTGAGTAATGGTGTTTTCAGCCCTCTCCCATGTGTTGGGTGTGCTGAGACAGGCAGCTGTGGCAGGATTCCAATAAAATCCTGTAAGTGGTATCTGTACATGCCTATCTCAGCATGCCCCACAATTGGGTGAGCGCAGGGAAAATCATTACTCACCACCTATCACCTAAGAAATGGCTGTATTAGGAGAGGCTATAAGGTATTGAAAGTAGAATTTTGGAGGATTCTCTATCAGGAGACACTGTAGTTACATCTCCTAATGCAAAATCTCAGTCCTTATTATTTGTTATTTTTATTTTTGTGAGATATTAAGCATTCTTTACCAGAGAGTGCCAACACATTATCTGAAGATGCCAACCACCGATGCTTGTGAAACGTCAGGACTAACCTTTTCTAGTACATGGCCATAACCTGAAAAAAACCCCACAAAAATCTATAGTGCTAAGACTGTAATTTGGAGGAGTGTATTAGAGAATTCTAAGCCCCTCCCCAGACTACAATTTTCAGGATTCCAAGGGATGAAGACATGGCACTAAAAGTGGAATGAAAGTTCTATAATTGTCCAATGTGAATGACCGCTACAAGAAACTGGTTGTGCAGTCAGGGTGGCTAACATTCTATGGTGATGGCATCTCTTTCTCAGTGTCAAAGATGCATAACGTTTACTTTCCCCCTTAGGATAGCTGAATAACTCTCAAGGATGTATCTATCCATGTAAAAGCTGTCTTAAACCACTGGTCCTTCTAGTCCAGCATGGTCTACTTTGACTGGCAGTGGCTCTCCAGGTCTTCAGGCAGAGGACTTTCACACCATTTCCTACTCAATTTTTCTTTTGTTTCTATAATCAGCGAAGAGAAGAATTTAAAATGGGATATTCTAGATGCAAAGTGCATGTTTTATGGCCCCATACATGTGATGTTCTTTAAATACTATGTTATCTAAAGACTATAGTGATGTATTTTGGTTTAATTTCCATGGAGGCTTTCAGCTTTACAGTTCTTATTCATTCTGTCACCATCACAGTGAAGCAAGTTGACTGAGGAACATTGAATCATGCAAGCAACTTCATGCACAGAACCTTGAGACTGGAATAGGTAGTTTGAAATGTTAAGGAAAAAGCAACATGGGACATACAGTAGTGAAATAAAAGATGTATGTGAGAGTCAGAGTGACTCAGCAGAAGCCAATAGAGAACCACACAGGTGTGAATGGTAAGACAATTAACAAGTGCTGAATGCCAAGGACAAGAATTGCAAAGTGGATAATTGAACACACCTGACAATTGTAAAGTGGTCAAGGCTGAGATGATGAAATCATTAATTGTGGGATGAACAAGGAGAACCAATGGGAATGATGTACACGCCTACTGGGTGGAAACAGTCAACAGTAGGTGGTGCCATGATTTGGCTATAATAAGGACTATACATCCCAATGCATTTTGTGGGTTGTAGTGGATTGTTGTGTGAGTAGTTGGATTGGAGAGTGAGGAGTTGAGTATTGTTTGGAGCTGTGTATATAGTAGAATAAAGTAGATCTTTTATATAAGACTACTGAGTTGTCTGGTGTCTTGGGTGAAGCTACAAGAACCAGCAGGACCCTGGTGAAGAAGGGTGTAGACTTCTGTGAAGGCAAGAGTGAGCAGGCTTGGAGAGTTTGTCGGGGTCTTCAGCCTGTTCTCTGCAACTCTTGCAAAGATACAACAACTGGCCAAAACTGGTCAGCGTGGTGCACAACCAGGTGGTGAGTTCCAGGCCAGGTGAAGAGCCACAACTCCCATCATCCCTGACAAGAAATACCAACAGGAATTATTTTATTTATTTATTTATTTATTTATTTATTTATCCATCCTGCAAGTATAGTAAAGAATAAAAAAATTCTTTATAGACAACTTTTTATATCATTCCCAGTAACATAATTAAACATTCTTCCTTGGATGTATTGACTCTTTTTCTATAATCATCTTGAGTGGTACATGCAAGCCACTGTTCATTAGGAATAATGGCTCATTAGTCATGAGAATGGTCAAATTAGGGTTATTATAAGCACACTATTATTTCCACATGGCCAGATTCCAGCTTCTTCTAAGACTGGGTTCAGTGACACTACAACAGGTCATTTGCACATTACATTTTCACTATTATGAACTATACTATTTTGGGTCAAATGATGTAGGTGTAGATGCTTAGTGCCATAATCAAACTGTTTAGAATGGAATGGATGAGATCAAGATGATGTGATGTATGCATTTTCAGGTTAAGGAAATTAACCACTACTTTTCAGCTGCTAGCACTTGTCTTGACAATCCACTGAAGCTGGTTTAACTTGAAACAGGCAGCTTTCCAACAAAACTGAATATTTTTGGTGTTAAAAGATATATTGGATAAAAGTTAGAAGGGTAGAATTTAGGCCTATCATACAGATTCTACTGGTCTGTTCCAGTTAGGATTAGCCATTACATTTAGGCCTCAATATTTAATTTGTGTTACACATGTTGGTCCTACTAGCCATCATCAAGACCAGTAGGGAGGGTCTTAATCCCTCTGTAATTGTCATCTAACATCTCATGGCATACATTTTCCCATCTGTATACCATGAGACATTTTATTTTATTTGTCTATGTTTCTTGCTCAACATTCTAGTCAGTCATTTTTAATATAAGTGCCTTATTTACTAATAAAAGCAGACTAGAAAATTAGGCAATGCCTCTTCTACTCCGCCTCAACAAAATTTGCAATTTTTGTTTTTAGAATACACATAGCTCAAATGTTAATATCTAGATTGTTTCTGACGGGTATATAAGCCACAGAATTCTATATTGAGATCATTTATATCCTTGAAGAACTGTCTTCATGTCTTTATTCTCTGTTGTCATACCAATTCAGGTTTCCATGGAAACTGAGACAAAATAGGGAAATTGTAAAATCGCAATGAACAGGACTGAGTTGTGAATGTTATGTTTCATAATACATAAAAATGCAAATAGACAAAGTTGCAAAATGAACAAAGTGGTAATAAACCTAAAATGGGTACTTTGCAAAAAAAAAAACCATTAAAAAACAACAGCTAGATGATATTGTCATGAATCTTAATAGCATTCATTTATATTAAATGAGATAATCTCTGAAAAGTGAGCGCACTGGATCCACAACATTTTGCAAACATTACTCTTTCTCACTGATGATGTGCTGATTCTTCAGCACTGTGGCTTTTGTATCAGAATCCACAAAGTCAGGCACTCAGTTTGATTAAATTAGTACAATTCTTTTTTTGTGTGTAAGGTAGTACAACAAAGAACAGACAAGCACAACTCTTGGAAAAAACACACTTGTCCAATACTTGCTTAGTGTAGAAATCAAATGCGTATGCCAGCTTTTATGTACAACTGAACAGCCATGAGAACTGCTTACCATGTGTGACACCATATTTGTTTATCTTTGCCTCTGACTAGGCTATTCATATTGTTTCTAATTAGAAATATATTTCATAAGGAGAAAGATTTATACGATCTGAACCAGAGTATCTGGCAAGTATCCCTTAATATATTTGTTTTTAATCATCAGAATTCTTGATTCCCAAAAGATTTTAGATTTATTGATTCCAAGAAGGAAGGGCTGGCTATTCCTCATGTTGAATTTTATTTTGCTGCCTTCCAGTTAAGTCAGCTTATTCAACTGATAAGACCGGATGGTTCTAATAAATGGACTCAACCGGAAATTGGGAATGATTTTTTTCCAGAATTAGATTTGTTATTTTCTGGTTCTGCAACAAAATCAGTTAAGGAAATCACAAACCCTTTCCTGGTAGCTCCCAGTTCCTCTCCAATTAGGCCTTTGCTTTTGCATCCAAAATTTAAAAGTCCTGACAACATTTCCCAGTTTGGGGTGTGGAACAATAAAGGGCTTTATACATTACAGGATTTTTCCCCCCAAGGGTAAGCCCAAATCAGCAAATGGGCTACTTAAGACCTTAGCACCCATTCAGTCCTCATGGCTTCAGCTAGAGCAAATTACATCTCTTATAGCAAACTTGGTTAGGGAAGGAGAGAATCTGCGCCCCCTTACAATGTTTGAAAGTTATTGTAAGGCCTCCACCCAGCTCCCTAAAGGTATTGCAGGAAAACTCTACAATTGCTTTATAGAGGAAACTTATAGTAATGGGCTGGCATATAAAATGAGATGGGAATTAGATCTGAAAATATCAATTTAAGAGGCTGCTTGGAATAAGATTTGGAGTCTCCCCCCATTTAAATCAAGATCTACCCAGTTTAGAGAGTGTTCCCTAAAATTACTGAATAAATGGTACCTCATCCCGGTACAACTGGCTAGATTTTCTAAACAATCAACTACAGAATGCTGGAGAAGCTGTAATTGCAAAGGAACATTATGTCCATATGTGGTTACATTGTGATAAAGTTACACAGTTTTGGTCAAAGTTTTTATCTATTATTTCTGAGATCACTCTTCAAGTGATAGCTCTCAGCCCAGGTCTTTTATTACTCTCTCTATTACTGGGAGAGAACAAAGACTTGAAAAATAAATCAGTGATTTTTTGTGGGGTTTTTTGGGCTATGTGGCCATATTCTAGAAGAGTTTCTTCACCGATTTGTTTTCTCCTAGCCATCACAAAAATTGAAATAGCCAAGAACTGGAAGATGGGCAGTTTAACAATGGACAACTGGTGGCATACGCTATGGGACAGTTTACTAATGGAAAAGTTGTTGGACAGGATGGATAACCTCTATTGTGCTTCTTTTGAGGAGAGATGGTGTCCTCTTTTGCAGTATATTAACAGTCACTCAAGTCAGCTAAAGCCCCCAGATCAGTATTTGAATTTCTGGAAAGGGACCTTTATGGAAGCCTAATGACAATGATGGTTTATACTTATATGGTTGTTCATTGTAGATGCTCATGTATCCCCCCCTTAGTGGTATTTGGCCTTTATCTCAGTTCTGTCTGTTTTATTGCGATTTTTTTACAAATTACAATAAAGATTATTTTTAAAAAATAAAATAAAATAAAGAGGAATATATTTCATGTTGTTTCTGTGGCCGTTATCACATGAGGGAAATGTACCCTCATCCTGAAGGAAAGGGAAAGTAGACCCAATTCGAAAGTAAGCCAATTCAAGTGATTAATTATCACATAAGAAGAGCGAAATTGTGATCATTCCAAAGGCAAAGCAGAGCATGCACACATACCCCCCCCCCCCCCCGAATAAGCCACGGCTCTCTCCCAAATGGCATTGTTTGTCTTCCCTTCCAGAAGAAACCGAAGGGAAAGACAAATGAAGGGAAGGCCAGCTGTCACCCGAGAGCCGCAGCCTATGCATCCCAGAGGGAACTCTGGGATGCATAGGCCACGACTCCTTTCCCTTCATTTGTCTTCCCTTACAGGAAATATCAGTTACTGATATTTCTCTTGATCAGAACTCCCATTACCAAAAGCTTCCTCTTCACTAGAGGACTATTTTTGGCATGAGAAGATCTCTGTATATGTACCAAGGCATGGGAGTTTCCAAAGGATTATTTATTTCCCTCCACACTGGGAATGGGATGACCTTATAAGATCCTCAAAGACCAAGCCCATTAATTTTACTGTTCCTCCCCAGCTTCTCCAGCTCAGCTACCCTAGCCTTAAGAGAACAAAACTATTCCCTGAGCGTCTGGCACTCATTTTCCAGTGTACATGCCAACAGCATCTGTCCAACTGGTATGTAACATTCAGAGCAAGACAATGAATAGGCATCATACTTCTTCCTTCATATTTCCTACCTTCATAGCACTTTTTATATTTTGTTATATTTTGTTATACTTATATTGTATTTCTTTAATTGTTGGGTTTGCTGCCTGGAGAACTCAGTTAACCACTAACAAGAGGTTAAGATGGGCGGGATACACACCGCCATATAGTACGTATTGTATATGTACTAGGGTTAGGAAGGGGCGGTGCTTCCGCACCCCCTAACCCTAGTACGTATACAGTACGTACAAGATGGCGACGCCCCTTCCACATGGGAGCCGCCATCTTTACGTACTGGACGCATAGCGTCCAGACGTGTCGCAGCGCCTATGATGTCGCGAATGCGCCTGCGGCGCCTCGCGACGTCATAGAGGCCGAAATGGAGCTTCTTTTTTGCTCCGCGCGGGAGTCGCGTGGTTTGGCTCCCGCGTGGAGCAAATGGCGGCGGCGGGGGAGCGCCGCAAAGTGGCGGTTTGTACCCCGCCATGGTCTGTGTGCTCTGATCCTCTTGTCCTGTTGCTAAACTGGAATGTGAGCTTACCTTTCCTTCACTTGACAATTCATCACTAGGGCAGAAATGCTTTGTCAACCAAGTTCTCCTTGCAGTCATCAATTTTTGCTTTTGGTTACCTCTGTACCATATTTTGATTATTTCCAAATATAAATTCCAAACGTAACAATATTTAGTGGAAGAATTAATTCATGGATCTGTCAACTCCCTCCAATGTCTGGCCCAGTAGCAAGCCTTAAAGCCATGTGTTTTTAACACTGGCCCTTTCTGTTAAATGACACTCATTAGTGTCTCAATTACATTTACTAAAGATGAAATGTTATATTGACATGTAAGAAAATGAAAGACGTTCCAAATGAACATTTGAGACGTTAACTGCTGATCATTCCAGCTCCCTAGATTGCCTCACCCTCATTCAGCATTATCTCTGAAGGTCACTTGAGTCAGATTGAATTTGTCCCTAATTTTGGATAAATTCATATTCTGCCCAAGGGTGGCTTTGACTGTTTCTCATCTGAAATAACACACATTCCCTTCTAGAAGTCACAAATTCATTCCCATAGTCCCAGCCTTTAAAGTGCACACAAGAAATGAAAAATGAGAATGTTAACAATGGAAGATGGTTTTGCATTTCCAGAAAAAAATTCAAAGATAAATATCAGCATCTTCTGTGACTCTCATGACTATTTGTGCTTCACCCATTTTTTGTATTCATGTCCCCAAATAGGCACTTCTTATTACTCATAATCTTACTTCAGTGACAGTTGTACTTCTTGCAAAAATCTGCTTCTTGCAAGAAAAGGACAAACAAGAAAAACAAAATTTTCCACGAGGCTAGGATTTTGATCAAGAATGAATCACACAAGTTTATTCAAATTAATGCAAAATGAACATATTTGCACAGGCCTATTGATGTATATAATTTGCCACATAATCTATTGTACATAATTTCACTTTTCCAGCACATTGTAAGAACTATTCGCTTGATTGTGAGCCTTGTTATTTTCAGGGCTGGCCTCCTTAACACAGTTTCTTGCCAGTAAAAGATTAGTCCAATCTTTCATGTGTTATCTTCCATTTCTATCAAGGGAGCATTTGAAACAGGACAAATTTACATATGAGGAGATTCTCTCTTTCTACTACATTAACTTAGAAGCTTATTCTCTTGCTGAAGAATTCTGCCAAGTTAATAAATTGGTCATTATCCCCATCACACATTTTACACACTTTCTAAAGACTGAGATTAACTCTATAGAAAGCAGAAGACTCTAGATTGTGATAGTGGAGCTGGAAAATACTCTGGCAGGCATTGATTGAGCTGCCCTAATATAGCAGAGGGTGAAGCATTAGTCTTTTCTTAGAGGCATCACATGAGTTGCTGCTGTCTGAAGCAGGAGGACAAGAGCCACTACAGCCTTGCTTTTCCCATGCATGATCAGGAGGGCAGTCATCCAGCCCATCTTGCTGCACCAGTCACTATCTCATGTGGCTTTTCTATAAGAGAAGAGTTTTGCTAGCACAACACAGGAGCAGTGGCTATGGTGCTTCTCGGAGCATGGAGGCTCCCAGCCTTGGTGCTCTATCACTTAAAGTAGTGATTTCACTCCACTAAAAGGGCTGCTCTTTCCTTCTCCCCTTCTGAGCTCTTCTTGTTAGGTTCCTTCGTTTTCATCTCCATTTTGAATACTGCAACACATTGGATATTTCCACTCATCATCCAGACAGTGTCACTCTTTGCACTGTTCTGTTTATTGGATTCCTCTCTCTTTTGTTTTTAATTTAAGTCTTATGCTTACTTTCAGTCATGTGCCTTCATATCCCTCATCTCTTCTTTCTACACTTGCCTTTTGCCTTTCCATTTGACAGGTACTATTCTGCTGATTAAACGTAATATTAGCCTTTTACTTCTTACCTCTGTTCCCTTCCCCTTGTAGGTTCTTTCACCTGGTATACAAGTCCCTTCATCTGTTTTTATTTTCTCTCTAGGGCATCACTGTCTTTCTTGGATTTTCTGGCTGACCTTCCATGTTTATCTTTGGCCTATTACAGACTGCCCAAATAAAGCTGCTTTGGGTCTCTTTGGAGGTATGCTATTTAAATGACACATGGATCCTACGAGTCCGGAGGTTGCGCCAAAGCCACACTCCATTCCTAAGCACTGGAGTGCAGCTTTGGTGCAGCTTCCGGATTCTTAGGATGCAGTCTGTAACAGGCCTTCATTTCCTTTCCTCTCTGAAATTGAATTATAAACCTGTGAGGAAGGCTTGTTTTTATAATTCACTTTTTACACAAAATCTAGTACTTTCAGGTGGTTATGAATAAATAATGTATTGTGACTATTAAATAAAGCTCATGTTTTGTCATCTGACAGATTTCTTTTTAAATCCGAGAACAACAGTACTCCAGAACAGTGTGTCCTTCTGCTTTATTGATGTAATGCTTTTTTTAAAACAAGAAACAATTTTAAAAAATGCTAAGTGATAAATTTATCAAAAGTTCAGGTTATCTAATTAATGGCTACATCCTGCCTACTGTGATTTCTGTGGAATATTGGACTTTTCTGACTGAGTCAAATGTTTCTAACCATACATTTGGCTCAGTCCAGCAGTTCCATGTTGGGTGTTCTTGTGCAGTTTAATTTAATTTTGTAATATTTAAAAACAAACAAGTAACAGCTGGTAGAGTGCTTAACCCTTTCCCTGATAGTTGTTTTTATTACAAGGGCCATGTTCACACTTACAGGCAAACCCGGTTTACCTGTACCCCACAATGGGTTGCTACTGGCAGCACACTCCTCAGAAGACCCCTCTTGCTCTTTTCCCATTGCTCATGGGGGCAACAACTAGCCTATTGTTTGTCAGTACACTATACTGATGGTATTGTTGTGCTTCTGTGATCAATTTGGACATCTGCACAAGAAATGGCACCAGTGAAACTGTACAAATTTGAAAGTGCAAGTGCTGTGGTGGGATTTGGAATTCCTGGGCAGGAACGGGTCAGTGGCTCACCTGGCCCAGGGTGCCTCCTTCTGACCTCTTCCCCCTGTCCACTTATGCTCCCTTCCCTGTCTCCGCACCAGTACATAGTCCCTAAACTCAGGGTATGTTCTGGAGTTTCTGCCTTGATCCAGAGCAAACAGGGACTCTTTTTCTCTAGAGAATCACCCTGGAATGCAGATTAGACCTTTTGCCCCCATGTGTCATCTAAACAGGTCAGTGTGGGAACAGGGTGGGGACATTTCTTCTCCATGTGGACATGGCCAAAGCCATCCTCACCTGTTTTTCTTCCCTTGACAGGAGGTGATATTTTCTTTTTTATGTTCTACAAACTCTTACGTCATGCAAGGATTCTATACATGCGGTAGTTTTGCTCAGATTCTATAATAAGGAACACTCTGTTTCCTTCTTCTGTTGAAGAACCTTCCCACATTCAGGCCTGCACAAATATGACACTGCATGGAAGAAGCAAAGGCAACTGATGCTGACTTGGTTTTCTCTCCATGTAGCTTGCTTTGGATCATATAAGCCTGCCAATAAAGGTATCACTGTTTTGTGGATTTTGAATGTTATTGTAATTCACAATAGCCAATGGAACCTTTAATGTCAGGAGAGATGCCACTTGCAAGGAATGAGAAAACTTTGTAAAGGGTGAAAAAAATGCTTTACCTAATATCCACTGTGTGCCAGATTCAGCTGTACATATAGCTTGCAGTGTTTACATTAAGAAACAAATATATGCTACACTCATTGTGAAAACATCATAAATTGTGTGGCCAAGCAAGATTTATCAATTGTACCATGTTGAAAAAGGTAGTTATAAGTTCCACTCACATGACTCTGGTGGTTTCTTTGCATTTAAAGCAAGTCTTGCCTATTCCAGCACAACCTACAGTAGTACCTAAAATGGTTTCCACAAAGAACTAATCACAAAACATTGGGATAGAGGGCATGGTCTTCAGACTGTTTAAACATCTGCACTAACAGAAGCCAGAATATATTTTGTAAAGAAGGAAAAAGCCATTAGTTATTTTCAGCCATTACCATAATGAGCCACCTTATTACTTTCTGGAAAAACTGTTTAATTTGGGAATAAAGAACCAATAAACACATTCAGCTTCTCATTATAGCTTTCCCTTGAACTAGCTTAATTGGCCTTCATTCACTCCTCCCACTGGCAAGTTTACTGAGGTTTCATGGGAAAGAAGAAAACATTCACTGCCTTCAAGATGTATCCTTAGCTGCTGGCGCTTTTAAAATCCAAACACTGCCCTTATTTGAATATTTCCTTTGTTTAAAGATTAAAACGTTCCACTTCTCATTGCCTTAAGTCTTTTCTGTTATGCAGTGCCCTCATTGGCTCTACAGCAAAATAACAACTGTATATAGGAAAACATGCTAGAAACATACAGAGGAGAAGCTGGTACAGAGGATTTTGGTGTGGACCTAGGACCCCTGAGCCATGAAGACAACTAGATTATCTTGATTTCTACCAAATACTTCCTAAAGGTTATGCTGTGCATTAGCATGAGCAGCAACTACAGCAGCAACGGACAAAAGATATAGTATTCCACCTGAACTTTCTTGGAAGAAGAATGCTTAGATCTGGCAAGTAATGAGTATGGTTAGCTGTAATGAGTTATTTCCCCCTCACTTTCTTGTAATGAGAGCTCACTGAAGTCACATTTCAAAAGCAACGCACTGAGTGGGAATAAGATGTTATCATCTAACAAATGGTTTATTCTTCCACATTATTTTAAAATGTGTTTCTGGGCCTTTTCAAGCTATTTTGGCAGCAATTTTTCCAGTGTTATGTCTTTGTCATTGATCCAAAGGGTCTCCCCCCCCCTTTTTTTTTTTTTTTCTTTTTGGTAAGTGAACAAATCAGGCTAAGAAAACCTCATGATAGGTTTGCCTTAAGGTTGCCATAAGTTGGAAACGACTTGAAGGCATGCAACAACAGCAACCAAGTCAATAAAGGTAATGTAAAATAGGAAGTGATACAACAGCAAGCAATGCAAGTTTACTTTTTAAATATTTCATCAAACATGAGCAGTGGATTTATTTTTCAATGCACTTTAAGAAGAAATGGGGAAAATCACTTACTTTCAAAGCTCTTACAATGGGATTAAAAAAAAATAAGATGGATAAAAACAAGAGCATTCCTAAAATAAACAACCAGACTTGCAACAGAACCAAACATATTGTGTGAGGCAAAAGCTTCAAAATAGTATGCAACCTAAGGGGGGGGGGGAAAGCACAATTAATCATGCAATCCAATACATACTTTTGCAGTTTAATCCTCTGTGTGTCTATTCAAAGTAAGCCCCATTGCATCCAAAGGGGTTTACTCCCAGTAGAAGGATAAAAGATGAAAACAGGGAGTGGAAATTTTGTGGCATGCAGGTGCATGTGGCATGATGTAAACTAAAATACAGTTTTACAATTTGTTGTATGCCTTCAAATCATTTCTGAGTTATGGCAACCCTAAGGTGAACTTATCACCGGGTTTTCTTAACAAGATTTGCTCAGAGGGGTGTTGTCATGGCCTTCCTCCGAGGCTGAGAAAGTGTTACATGCCCAAGGTCACCCAGTGGGTTTCTATGGCCAAGTGGGGGTTAGAACCCTGGTCTCCAGAGTGAATTATATAAGTACTGTCTCATTTGGATAACTTACTTCTTGATACTTTTTATATGCAATATTCCTATTTTATTTTTAAAGGTATCACAACAAAAAGTATTCTCTGTTAATGGTAAGGCTTCATCCATTGCCAAGTTCAGAACCTCTGCTATTTCTCCTCTTGTCACACAAGCTTTTATTGTTAGTTTTAGTTTTATTATTAGTGGCAATATGCATTCATCACTCATGGTCACTTATAGTCATTCAAAATAGCAGTCCCACTGATATCCTGGCCTTTCAAGAGAGCCAAAAATGGGTAGGGTGACCCTCTGGACTCTGAAACATGCCCACCCCTGGATTAAAGGTGATTTCAAACTACATACTATTATGTAGTTACATTGTTCTTACCCTAGATCTTAAAAATAAACGTATCTGCAGAGAGTTTGAACTTTGAGGAGAGAATGGGCAAGAAGTGCTAGTTCTTTCCCTGCAGCAATTTATGAGCTTAAAAATTATAAACTAGACCCTTATTTATCTCTCTTTCTTTCTCTTCCCCTTGTAGCAAGAAATGTAAACATGCCATACAGTTTACACATAATGCATAGTATGTCCCTGAAACAGACAACGCTATAGAGTTTGATAATACAGAACATAAAGCAATGGTGATGTAAAATATTACAGCAGAGGTACTGTTGATGCACTGAACACCAGATGGCATCTCAAGATAAAGCACAATTTATTGCAGCACTCAACTTGCCTATTTCAGATGAGCAAACTGTGCTAAATGAACAGTGCAACTTTATATATGACTATCCAGATGTATTCTTTTCAATAAAATTTATTCCCAGGTAAATGAACACAGGATTGTAGATGATTTATAATTTCAGAGAGAATGTTTAATAAGATGGAAACATACTATCTACAGTGTTGTTTAAAAAAAGGAAAAGTGTATTGAAAAATCCTGTCATTGTGATGTAATTTTGATATCAAAAGATGTTATCTATGATGATAAATTGTGTTTCACCCCCCCCCTTTTTTTCCCCCCTTTTCTTTTGAGAAGGCTAAAGAGAAACGAGCATTTCTGATTTGGTTCCCGTCTGTTGTTTTTCTTGACAACAACAACAAAAACCAAGTGCCAAATGCACACTTGTATTAGTTTGAGAATTGAAAATGATAGTGGGTTTTTTTCCTCCCTGAATCCCACCACCATCAAAATCAATTGCCAGTGAGTTAATTTCTTTTTTCATTTGTTGGATGCAGACTTATTTTCCACAAGAAATAGAATATGCATTCTTTACGAATCTAAGATATTGTTGGAAGTGATTTTTTTTTCCATTTTCTTCCAAAGATGCCAACTCTAATTAATTTAATTAACAGGGATTTCTTCCAGACATATTTCATGTACTGTACAATTAATCCATCAATACACTTTAAAAAACTCCCAAGAACTGTGGAATATTTAAGTGAAAACTTGGAGACTGTTATCATCTTCTGAGGTTCACACTTCTTCTTTTTATTTTGCAACATGGAATTAATATTGATGGAAATAAAACAGGGATCTTGTAGCACCTTTGAGACTAAGTGTAAGAAAGAACCTGGTAGCATGAGTTTTTGTAGACTTAAGTCTACATCCTCAGATACATAGGGCAGAGTGGAGGATGCAGGCATAGACCTATATAAGCAGGTTGTGTAGGAGAATGGCCGTAGAAATGCAAATCTTTGTGGGTATGGAGATAAGGTGGCAAGGCCAGTTTTAATAATGGCTGTTGTAGAGGTGAGGCAGGAGGAAAGACGTTGCCTAAAGCCAAGGTGAGTAGATAATCATATGAATGCGTATTGGAATGTAGTGTGGGAACCAGAAAGGAAATGTGATGAACTGGCCGATAGAACCCTCATGAAGTTGGAGGGTTAGTTGTGTTATAATGTGTGCAGTAGTAGTAAGATTTATTTGGTCATTGACCAGTATGAAAAATAACTTGATAAAATAATAATTGCAAAATACAATTATTAATAATTGTTAAAAACAATTTCAGATACAAATTCAAGGTGATGTTATACACATATCAATTTTCACCAACCAATTGGGAGGATATTTTGCATACAATGTAACAAAATTTTGCTACTGATAGTGCAGTGTGCCAGGAAACCATTGTTTCTGTTCAGTCCCACTGTTGAGGGACAGGAGTTTGTGAGTACATTCCAATTCTTCTATTTCTCTTTCCAATCTTCCTTTGTAGTGTTTGTTTGTCTTGGTCCAATGATCACTCTTCTGAGATCCAAGGTGGAATATCCAGGAATACTGAAGGGTTTTATAACCAGTTTTGTTATTAACAATCCTAATGTCTGATTTATGTCCATTTAGCCTCTGGATCAGAGACTGGCCTGTTTGTCCATTGTAGAATGCCGAAGGGTATTATTGACACAGAATGGCATATATCACATTAGAGAATGAGCAAGCACAATTCTCTCTAACATTGTAGGTAATGTCAATAGGTCCTGTGGTGACATTTCCTGCATAGATACGTGGGCAGAGTTAGCATCTGGATTTGTGGCAAGGTCTTGTACCCATCTCCACATCTGTTTCGTGTGTCCTCATGCAGGTTATGTTTGGAGACTGTCTGTAGGCAAGTAAAGGTCTGACATAAAGATCTATTGAAAGGGCATCTGAGGAACTAGACTCAAATCTGTGAAAGCTCATGCTTTCTTTCAGTTAGTCTCAAAGGTGCTACATGCACATACTGATTTTCCGGAACATGGCTACTGTTTAGAGAAAATTTTGTTAAATGATTGCTTTGTAATGCCTGCTTGTAAGAAATATTGCCAAAGAAGGACTAAACAAAGTCTAGATTATGAGTTTGAATGTTCTTTCAATTTTTTTAAACTGTTCTTTCTGGGGTTGCTAGATCTCAGAGCCTGAGTACCAGTTTTCATGTGTCAATCTCCAGGCATGAGACATGGGTACAATTCTCCAGTTTTGGAGAGTTTAGTCCCAGGCAAGAGGAAAGAGCTGTGTGCAAATCTCTAGTTCAGCTAGGAGAGCAGCAGCTTGCTACAATTTGCAAGACATCATTGATTTTTTGCAGCAACTTGCAAAGACTCTCCAGAATATCTGTGGATTTGATTTGTTAACTTACTCCTTCCATTCTAGCAGTTGTGATTCCAGGGATCACACTTGACTCTGCCCTGCAACCACTTTATGGCTGGATTAAACCTTTCTTATCCTATCTTCCTAAATAAGTAAAAAGGAATAATCCCCTGATTTCATCTTGATCTGGGAAAACCCCTTTAGCTAAGATTTATGTCTTAATTTCCAAAATAAAAATAAAAATAATGTTCATTCTATGTGAGTGTTTGAACGAAAAGCTGTGAGCAACTGTGGTTGGTACTTAATGCATAGCAATGTCATTATCAGGGACTACCAGTAGGTCTTACTCTTTGACCCAGAAACTGCATGACCTGGAATGATCCTGCACAGACAACCTTAGGAACTTATCGCATGTACTTTAAAACCGGCTCCAGCCAAGGAGGCTGGAGCCGGGGCACGAGATGGAGGTGGGGGATTATCGCATTCTAAATTGCCACCTAATCATCGCCTGTCATGGACCACCGCCTGTCAACTTCCCTGACTCAGAGGCACAGTCAGAGGACTCAGACTCTGAAGACACGGAGGAGGCTGAGACAGATGCAAATCTGGGGCTGCCTGGATCAGCAGTCTCAGAGGAGGCTCAGGAAGCTGCAGAGGGAGAAACAGACTCTATGGACTCTAGACTGCAGGTGCTAGGACCTGTGCAGAGAAGGCAGGTCAAGGAGTCCTTGAGAAGGTCTCCCAGGCTAGAAGCCAAGGGGAGAGCTAATAGGTTTCAGCTGAGAGAAGCAGAGGCCTTTTAAAAGACCTTCAACTGGAGAGATGCTTTGCACCCAACAATCAGTCTTGTTGTTTCTGTATTCTTTGCTCTTGGATTCAAGTTATCTGACCTCTGGACTTGCCTTGTGACTATGCTCTTGCCTCTGCCCTTTGCTGTGACTGACTGACTGGTATTGTGTGACCCTTGGACTGGACTCTGGATTACTCCTTGGCATATTCCCCTGCTGTGCTCCCCTCAGCAGAGGTAGGCAGGACACTACCCACCATCTGTCTGAATCCAAGCTGGGTCCCAGCTGCACTCCGTCAGCACTTTTTTTTGAAGTCGGAAGTCTTTCATTTGTCTGTCACACCTGAAATATATTCATGCTCTCTACCTAGAAGACACCCAAGGCACCCAAACTCTTTTTAGCATTCTCAAGTAAAGGATAAGAAATATCTAGGGTATGGGCACAAATGTTCTTGTCTAAAACTACTCAAATGTGTCTCAGCTGTGAACCAAGTACTTTTCATCAAAGATATGAACAGGATCATTAACCAATAATTGCTGTCTCAGAATTACTCAGTATGACAGCAGAAGCAAATCAGTCCCAGCCAATGCTTGAGATCCCAGTCACTGTCAAGGCTAAGCAGGGAAAAGAAGAGAGCCACAGGAACTCAAAGACAAACACAAGAATACAGTAAAAGCTAGTGGTAGAGAGGCCAGGTTCTTTCTCCCAGGCATCAGACTTGCCCCTGTCCCAACTCTCATAACCACTTTTGTTACTTGAACAAAAAATAGTCTGGTTAAAGCTGCACCTTCCTCAAAATCCATTGTGTACCTTCTGTACACCCCTCCCTTGCTATTTCTTCTGGTGCTACCCCTGGATAGGAAAGATGAAAACCTCTGTTTGCAATCCAGAGGTTCAAATATTCACAGGGAAGTTTGTGTATGCAAAACTCTTACTGGGAGTACAAGATTGTATAGTGGGAAATATGGCAGGAAATGGAAGGGAACTGTACGCTTGGAGTACACAAACTATCAAACAAGGATCCAATCCCAGCAACATCATGTATATTGTTTTTAAAACATGTAAACCACTCTTCAGCCACGAGAATTTGTGAGGGTAACATATGGTCTTTTAAAAGAACAAATACAACAACATACAGCTAAAAATATAGACATAAAAACTTTTCAATTAGCAAAGGAAAACACACCAATTGAAATCTTAAAATTTACATCTTAAAATATAAACGGTAAATGTATGTGTGCATTTGTTACACCCTTCTTTTATTTCACTAAATGCTATGTACACTACCCTCCTATGAGGAGATAGATAGATAGATAGATAGAATATTATGAAGTAAACCCAGAAAACTAGTTAATATGAAGATTTCTTGAATTCACTCTGATCCGTGCTGAATAATTTGATGTTTTGCAGTCCAAACTGACAAAAGAGTGCAATAATATCACACCACTTATCTTATTAGCAGGTGAGTACCTTCCTTAGACAGAACGGTGTCTCCTGCTGTCATTTAACAGTCTGGTACATTAAAAGATATTCACTTGAAGGGCAATTAGTGGGAGTCAATTAGAGCAACATAAAAAAACATTTTGGGGAGTCTTGCTATGTGCAGTATAGGGAAAGGTACTATGGAGAAGTATGCTGTCCTGAAGTAGGTCTCAATAATGTTTCTTTTATGTGTAGTGCCTTTTATTTTTATTATTCTGTTCATGCCCTTTTTCATTTAATTTCTTTGAAGCCGTTGGGCAAATCTGTTTATTGTATAGTCATCTCTGCATATCCACAGATTTTTTATCCACAGATTTAACTAGTCACAGATTGAAAATATTCCAAGAACATATAAATTTCAGAAAGCCAACCTTGATTTTACTGTTTGTATAAGGGACACCATTTTATTATGCCACTGTATTTAATAGAACTTAAAGATCCACAGATTTTGCTATCCACATAGGATTCTGGAACTAAAATCCAGTGGAAACCAAGGGCCCACTGTATTTGACTAATAAATATATTAATTTCTTGAAAAAAATTTTTACTTTGTAACTTTTAGAGATGTAAGATATTGATGCCTTCACTTTCTGTGAGTCCAAAGATCACTAGATTGGAGCCAAAAAGCCATATAGCTATTTAAATCAGACTAATTAGGACTATATGGGAGTTCAACGTAAATGTAGATTTTTCTTTAAACTATTCTTAAAACTAAAACCTGAGATGATTCATCTGCTCAGTTTCTTAAAATTGGGTCAAAATTATTTTATATTACTACTAATGTAGTAATAGCATTGGCTGTAGTACTAGTAGTAACAGTGAGATTAATCATAGTTTAGTGAACATAGCTTTATAACAAAGTTGAGAATAAAAAGTACAGCCACCCTTCCATTCTGGACCCCCCTGTGAAAATGGAAACTCGCCTATATTCAAGCCCCATTAGCTTGAATGGTGGTATGCACGCTCCCATTTTGTCTCTCTCCATTTGCTGCCTGAGAAAGGGAGAGGGATGCAGATTTCAAGTCCGTGAAAGAGAGGCGACTGCATAACTAAAGCATCTAGCCACATGCCTACTATTTCAAACCAATTGCTATCATCATTTCAACTTCACTCTCCATGTTCCTCCTGAAACTTCTTAAGGCAGTGGCAGTCTCATGTAAAATCGTGTGTTTCATTAAAGATCTATAGTAATCCAACAAAACACATAACTATCACAGCCCTTTGAAAGAAATCTAAAACCTTGCTGATAAAGGAAAACAAGGTAGAGAATGAATTTAGTCTTTTCTCCTTCTTGCAAACAACTTGCATTCAGGCTTTTAACTCTGTTAAGTTCCATTTATGTGTATACTTCCACATTTCACTAGCATTATGCATACAGAAACAAGCTGGGCATTTATAACATTCTGATTTGAAGAGATAGGATTCTCTGAACACACAAAAATGCTGCAGAATTATCAACAATACCTCAGAGAAGTTGGAGATGCAATAAAAAGGTACCATTTGGGCACCTTCCAGTTTGTGCTTCTCTAAAATCTTTGTTCCTGTTCATTTATTGAAAAAAAAAATCTAGAAATCATTTCTGGTCTCACAGAGAAGATTAAACTATAATGCACAGTTGTAAGACTTTCTATTAAGATCATTCAGGCAGAAGAGTGTCTGAGTAGCAATTACAGCAGCCCTTATCATCAATTTGCTGGAATGTGGATTATTTATATCCAGATATTTTTTAGAAGAGAGAGCATTTCCCCAAGTTATAGGAGAAGTGCTTCCAGCTGGTCTACTAGGAAATATTATTCCACACTTAATATGATAGTTTACTAAAACATTTTTTGGGTGGCTAGATAGTATTCCAGTCTTCCTAACCTGCTTTCTTTATATGTAAATCATATCTTTAGTTTACATAAGATTGCCTGGAAAATAGAGCTGAAACTCAAGTGAGAAATTCTCTACTCTGAGTTGATGAAGGAAAAAGCATGTGATACAGGGGGTCTATGCTGTGGGTCTATGGACCAAATACTCCAGCATTTCAATTCTTTCTACTACAAAGCCAGAAAAGATTGTAGGTACACTTAGCCTTGTGCCATTACTTCTAAAAAGTTGGCCTGTAATACAGTGATTTCTGATTGCCTACTCCAACCACACTTCCTGTACCATCCACCATTTCCTTTGAGAAGAAAGGCAACGACAACAATAGCTGCACAAATACTTGCTCAGTTCTGAACTATCCCTGACTAAAAAAGCCAGATACAGTCCCTGAGCCGCATCTGGTGGATTTCTGTTTTTTGAGGGGCTTTATTTATAAACTCCAACGGCATATAATGTACTCTGTGTCACAGAAAGCTAGTATGATTAAAAGTAATTAATTACTAGTGACCTAACTTTTTAATAGGTTTTTTTATGACACTGAAGAAGGAGTTCTTTTCAGAAAAGTACCTCAATTGGACACCTTTACCCCTACTTTAAAAATGTAGCATGCATGCAATACAATGGGGAAAAAAATTAAAAATTAGAAAGATTATTTTACACTTACTTTGCTTTTGCTTCGGCATCCTCATAAGCTTTATTGGAGACATCATCCAGGCCTCCAATCAAATGTTTGAAGGAGCTGCAAAATAAAAGGCACACCTTAAGAAAACATTTCTAGTATAATTAAAACATGGGAAAGATTACTCAAAGTATGTCATATTAAGGAGCTTCCAAAACATTATAAAGAAAGGGAGGGAGAGGGAGAATAAATCAAAATCTAGAGGTCTAGCTCTGTGTACAGAAGTGTTGTTTCTGTGAGCAGATTTATGTCTACAGATGCAAATTTACAAAGAATTGCTATAATATAAATAGAAACAAAACCCTCTTGGGAAGACTGACCAGGTAACTTATATCTCTGCTGTCAAGGTACTAACTTTTGATGAGCAGCCTCAAAGACTTGCTCTTGCTTCCTACCGTTCTTTCTCTTTGAACCAGACTTGGTGTGATCAAGCCTAAAATACAGAATAGCTTCAAATGGAGAGGAGTGTAAACCCTTCAAACAGAGAGCTGTCTTCTGAAAAGTAGAACAAATGGCCATCATCTCAAGGTGCTATATGCCCTTCTTCCAGTGCACAGGAAAAAATCAATTGCACGTTTGAATAAGCATTTTAAATGGTTTAGATTTGAATGCAGTATCTCCCACACCACCACTGTGTCCAACGGTGGCCAGGTCACACAGTCATATGAAAAAGGTCCACACAATGCCCTGGACTTCTGTATGACTCTTTGTTTCCCCAAATCCACGTGGCCAGAAGATTGGCCTGCCTACATGGATATACTTCCATAACATCTTACCTGAGGACAACAACAACAGCAACATCTCAACAAAAAGTAGGCCTGTGACTCTAATATAGACAAATTTTTCTTTCTCTTGTATGACTTTTAAACCCTTTGCCCGGTCAATGGAATTTTGAAAGCTTGCAACATGCATTTCATACATTTTGGTTGGCCCAATTAAAAATTCACTGTTTTGTGGATTTTGGATGTTATTGTGCTTCATATATTACTGTGAGTCATGAGAAGCGAGAAGAATATGGAGAAGTCCGAGAAGCATACTGTACTGAATGCTCTTGCTTCAACCTAGCAGAGAAGGCATCCATTCAAACGGGCAGCTTTAACCTGATTCTAAATATGTCGCTTCAAGAGTCTCTGGTCTGATGGGGCTAAGAAGGGGAAATACACTTAATTGAGGGGACTGTTCATAGAGACCATGGTGGGAAGGGGCCTGCCTTTCTCCCATACAATGAGGTAGATGAAATTGTTGCCTGTGTATCATTTTTGGGGTACCAAGAGAAACATGGAACAGAGGGCTTCTTCACAAATTATTACCACAATTCATCATCCCACAGAAATGGTCCCATGAACCATCAAAGACTGCTTTCATTCTGGAATTACTGTTATATATTCCACATTTCTGAACAACATGCTTTTTTGCTACTTTTGTTTAGTGATAAAAAGCCAGTCCTACAGGGTTCCCAATGATATTGTAAATTTTTGGTCCTTAATAAAGGGATTATCTTCTTTTTATTCTACTTGTCTTTTTATTCTAATGGAACATTGTGGCTGCAAGTATTAGGCCAATTAACTTAAAACTTTATGTTTCTGGTCTTTTTCACTGCAAAATCATGAATTAGCTTACAATAGTTTCACTCAACAGACAAATGCTCTTGCCCACATTGTAGAACACCTGCAGTTTTTGATGACTATTGGCTTTCTGAAACCTCATTCATCTTCTGACATGACTGCTGACACAGTGCAGAATTAAGGCATTTTGACATTGCTTTAACAGCCATGGCTCCATCCTATGGAAACCTGGGAGTTGTAGTTTGTTGTGGCACCAGAGATCTCTGATGGAGGGTACATTTATGCTATAGTAATAATGCAGTTTGACACCACTTTAATTGCTATGGCTCCATCCTACAGAATCCCAGGATTTGTAATTTTGTGAGGTTCCAGGTAAAGACCTTACAAAACTGCAAACCCCAAGATTTCATAGGATGCCACTACAGTACTGGTGTCAAACTGCATTATTTCTACAGTGTGGATGCATATAGAGATGACTAAATATGTCACAAAACTAAAAATCCAAGAATTCCATAGCACTGAGCCATGACAGTTAAAATGGTAAAATTACTGCATTAATTCTACTGGGGAGAAAAGTCTGTAGGGCTACCAGTGTCCCAGTCAAACACATAAACCACAGCACCATGCTGGCCCAGTAATGGCATAAGTTGAAGTATACTCAGCATGGGTTCAATTTTGGATGTTTACTTATGAATGCATAGTGCAAAACAGCCAAAGTGTTGATTTATTCCCATATCCCAACCTTTTATGTTGCTCCTGAAAGCAAAGAATGGATAGCAGAACTAATCTGGTAACAGAAAGATCTTGCTCTAAATCTATATCAAAGAAACAAGCAGATGGCGACTGCTAATACAACATTAGGAACATCACATTTAGTTTGACATTTTAAACAAAAGATTAAGGAAGTAATCATATGTTACAATTAACTAAAGTGCTTTTGTAAATAAACTGTTTTGGGAAAATTAACTACAGTACTGTCCAAGTGGAAGTTAATACTGTTCCGTTTAAACAAAAGCATGAACAAGACATCAATACATTAGGGAGATGGACCATTTCTGGGGCTAAGGTGCTGCCATGATAAATGATATGGGAATGTTAAGCATTATCACAATGAAAGTAACATAGAAAGGATTAATTAATAATTTTAGTAATGGTAGCTGCCTTGGGTACTTGAACAGATCAAGCCTGAAAACTCGCTGGAAGCCAAGAAGATCAAGTTACGGCTGTTGTACTTCAGCCAGTATGTAGAAAGATCTTGTAGCGCCTTTGAGATTAAGTGAAAGAAAGAAGTTGGTGGCATGAGCTTTTGTAGACTTCACTCTATGAAAGCTCATGCTACCAACTTCTTTCTTTCAGTTAGTCTCAAAGGTGCTACAAGATCTCTTTACATGCTTTGGCCATATCATGAGAAGGCATGAATCACTGGAAAAGACAATAATGCTAGAAAAAGTGGAGGAAAGCTGAAGGAGAGGAAAACTGCTAGAAGGATGGATTCTAATAGGGGTGTCATGGGTAAAAATTTAAAGGACCAAAACAGAGCAGTGGAGGATAGGGAATCTTGGAGATGTCTGATCCACAGGATCACCATGAGTCGGAGTCGACTCGAAGGTGGTTAACAACAACAAACAAACAACTGTCTTGAATGAAATACACAGCATAATTACAGTGCCTATTTGGAATTATGTCCTTACTCTGAGTAAAGTAACCATCCAATTGCAGACATAGGAATTAAACTTAACTTTAGCAACTCTCTGAACTAATTATACAGAAGTTGCTGCTTTGACTTTGTTTTCTATTCAATTGTAAAATACAAGTTAAACATGCTATTAAATATAACAAAACCACAACAAAAGGATTTCATAGCTTTTGACATGTGGAATTATATGCATACGCATTATCTTCTCCAGCCACTCATCAGTGTTTCCTGTTTTACCTGTCACTCATCCGTCAAAATTTTTTTAAATGGGCTCTCATACATCACTCAATAATTTATCAGTGCACAGCAGCATCCTTGGTTAATTAATAGCAAAATGGCATTTCAGCACCATTAAGTCATAAATGAAATAACAATTTTCAGGAGAATAAAGAAGAAGATTACATATTTGATTAGCTAAAACTGTATATAGAAAAGAGAAGCTACAAAATTTAAGACACGAGTATCCGCAGTGGTTTAACATTTTTAGAAAAGTACTGAGGCTCAGCTGCTTCAAGTCACCCAAGCCAGGTATAACTGGAAGAGAGGGCAATTCTTCCATAAACTGCAAGGGATGTCAAGGGATGGGGCTATGGCATTAAAGTGAAATCAGTGTGCTGTAACTGTATACTTTGAAAGGGGCCCAAAACATTCCATTATTGGCATACAATAATAAATAAACCAAACGCTGTCCAGTGCCAGAGTTCTATTTGCTTGCTAGTCTTATTAAAGGTGAAGGTAGCACAGCAGCTATATGAGGAAGGAAGAGGGAAGAGTAGCCAGTTGAGTGCTATTCCATTAGATTATGATTCCCAGACTGCCAGAGATAATGCATTGCAAGAAATAATTAAATAATTGAAAGGCATCACATGCTGCAATGTCAGGAGCTGGCAGTTTTGTGTGTAGCTGCATCATCAGGTAAGCTGTTTTTCTGGTTGGCAATAAAATAACAGACTGCTAAAAAATCAAAAATCAAAACCTGGAAGAAGCTAGAGATTTACTTTGGTTTTGGAGAGGAGGAATTACTTTTTTTTAAGGAAAATTAAATGGGATCTGGTTGCACTCGTCTTTGCTGTTCGTTAGGATCTTCTGGGTAGCAAGACATATAAAACACCAATTTTGGGGACTAGCTACAGGTCCTTGGTGGCTTATGTATGTTTTCTTGTATTTCTTAACTATAGATCCTGTTATCCGTTGCAATCCACCCACTGCCATTCTGACTTGGGACTGTATCACCTGATTTTGACTTTGGGCTTGCTTCCTCAGGTCTGACTCCCTGTCTCTCACACTGCCTACAGTTGGCCTTTCATACCAAATCATTTGGTACTTTGGCTGTCTGCACCACCTGTCCATGAGTCCTTGGGTGATCTTGCCTCTTTCATTAGTTAAATTCATTAGAAGCATTCTTAAATAAACACAGCATTAACATGTGGAATACTCACAAATATGCCACATTCTGCCTAAGGTTTATACCAAAGCTACTTTGAAAGAGCACTAATTTTATCAGCCTGGTTGAAAGAAATGGACTTGGTAAATAGCTAGGCATACAGGTAGCCAATCTGTGTGAGTCTAAACAACAAAAGCAAAAAAGTGATTACAGGAAGCACATTATGCCATTTGACAAATAAGTGCTTGTGTCTCATTCTGACTATGTACTGTTACTATTTGGTTTAATAAGCACTCCTCTGAAAGCAGGCTGCTCTTATATAAAAAAAACAACAACCCTGCAATATATCATGTAATTTCTTTTACACAATATCCTTGAAACACTATACCTTTTCAAAGAAATCAATGAAAGGAATACACTGACAATGTTTTTAAAAAAGAAACTAAAGATACCAATATTTTTCATGGAAACCAAAAGTAACAGTAAAATTTAGCAATCAGTGCTTTGTTACTAAATCAATCATTTGAAATGTAAAAGGGTAAAACAGTGGCATCGTGCAAAGAGCACAATCCAGTCCTTCTATGAAAAAGAGGGGGAAAGAAAGCTTTGTACACACTGGAGATTATAGCACAGGAGATCAGCCACAAATTACATGCAGTTTCTAACCGTAACAGAAGGATCTAAGATCCATCCCTTATCGTTAGAAACCATATGTAACCCATGGCTGATTTCCCATGTGATAATCTCCATCTTTACTTCAAGCTTACCCCAGTTGCAGCAGGGCATGAAGAGTTGGGCTCAAGTGCAAAGCCCTTACAGGGCATTGCTTTATTATTAGGCTGCAGTTGGGAGCATAGAAGGAAATCAGAAAGAACAGCAAACCAGCACCAGTGGCATCACTAGGGTTGGCGTCACCCGGTGTGGTAACTCATGGTGTCACCCTCCCTTGACTCCCTAGTAATTCTTAGTAATGTTTTTTTGCACTCATGCTACTCATAAATCATAATTCCCATATGTCACTGAATATAAAGGTAATTATGTAATATAACTACATCAATTATGTAATTATATAATTACTGTGAACTGTTTAATTATGTAATGCGGTAAACAACTAGCAAAATTAAACATATACTTTTAAATTACAATATCATACGCACTGCCTAAATGTATCTAGGTGTTCATATTTTCATGTGGTTAAAGTGAAAATTGGATGTGATTTTTAAAAGAAAATGTAAAAAGAATTATACACACACACACACACATACGCATGCACACTGTGTGTGTGTATGTGTGTGTATAAACTTGGGGCCTCTCGTTTCTCCTCCCACTGAGGCTTGCCCCATTCATACCATTTTTTCAAGTGTTTTAAAGAGAGACAGGCAAATGCCACAGCCTGCATTTGGAAAAAGGCAGAGGTATGGGGAGTAGTAGTTTTACCCCCTCAGGGTGTCACTTGGTGTGGACTGTAACCCTCACAACCGCTAGTGATGTCCCTGACCAGTACAAAATCATCTGGATTAGATAGTGAAAAAATTTAATTCCAAGAATTTTGAATTAAAAACTAAATATGAGGTAACAGATTTGTTCACTCAGGCAAATCTGAGTTTGAATCCCTGGGCAGTCAAGACATATTAATCTTGGAGGAATGTGTGTCAAAAGCCCCATCTATGTTAGGAATAGCTGTGTCTACTGAATTTGGACAGTAGAAATGAAGAAGAAGTTTGTTTAAGTTTGTACCAAAATTTATGCATTTCTTCATACTCGGGATAGAAATACAATTTTGTTTTTAAAATGGAATGTAAGGAAAAAGTAAAATTGACACAAGTTTTCATCCTATATGGATATGGATGAACAAATAATATATGGTTTCAGGATTTAGAGCAAGGGTGAGTAATTGCTCTGGGTCTGGGAGACAATTTTGGGTCACTAGGGCCTCCAGTGGGCCACACAGTGCCAATAAAACAGGTGCATGGGAAGAGGCTGGAAATCTACTTTGATTTGGGGACATTTATAAAATGGTTAAGTGTGTCTCTCTGTGCACAACATATTTAAAAGGGAAAGGCCATTTTTTCTTTGCCATTTTGAGAGGGATTGCATGGGGAAATGGGATGATTATAGGGATAGGTTGGGAGTATCAATGCACAGTTCCATAGTTTTGGGGTGCTTTCTGTGTGATGCATGCAAAAGAAATGCTCCTAAATCATGGCAAATTAAAAAAAATGAGATTACTTAGGGCATTTTGGGGGACTAGTGGGGGGCTTCAGAGACTGTATGATGTCCATGGGGTACATTATGCGCACCATTATTTTAGTCTTATAATTAAGGAAACTAAAGAAAAGGCAAATTCATATTAATAAAGTTATTATTGAAAATAATGAATTTAAATGCCTAATGCATTAAGAACTACGAGCATTAAGAACTATGTTGTATCAAGAATGACATATCACTCCTGAGATGATGATGATCTGATCAAATAATTATGCAGATGCTATATTGAAAAGCAGAGAGGTATTTTAATTAGGCTCAAAGGACAGTATACATAGAACAGATTTGCTGCCATTTATTGCTTTTCCAAAGTGGAAATTACTTACATTTCTTCAGTTAGAACTCAGCTTTATCTCTCTTTCATCATCCCCTCTACCCCTGAACTCAGATAGTAAGTGATAACAGAAGACAGAACAGGACCACTGGGAAACAAGAATATGTGCATGCTTGAAAAAAACCTTACTTTGCAGAAATAAAAAATTAAAAAACCTAAAGGGGCATTCAAGCAATAAAAAACTAGTCAATGAAGACAGAGTATGATTAATAGTGGCAGAATGCTATTTACCTGCATGGAAAGAAAAGAGAAATGGGGGATGGGAGGAATGTAAAGCCCTAGTTCAGTTCCTTGTTGTTCTTGTTGTTGTTGTTGTTGTTGTTGTGTGCCTTCAAGTTGTTTCTGATTTATGGCCACCGTAACAGGGTTTTTGTGACAAGATTTGTTCAGAGGGAGCTTGCCCTTACCTTCCTCTGAGACTGAGAGAGTGTGACTTGCCCAAGGTCACCCAGTGATTTTCCATGATTGAGAAGTGATTTGAACCCTGGTCTCCAGAGTCACAGTCCAATGCTCAAACCACTACACCACGGTGGCTCTCTTCAGTACCTTATAGTTTGCATTATACTGGAGAGGTTGCACAGTGAGACTCCTGCAAGCAGTGAAAGTATACTTTTTGTTGCAAATCATACTTGTTCAATATATTAACCACCTAACACTGAAGGAGAAACCTGTTTTGAAGGATTGGTACCGTTTGAAGTCCTTGTTATCTAAGATTAGACTTCTTAATTAATACAAGCAATCCAAGCTGGTGAAAAGTCCTAGACAGATGGATGCAAGGTGGCTCCTAGCCCATTCAAATGAAGATTTTCCATGCAAAAAGAATCTGTTGCATCACAGACCGGCATTTGTTTGGTTTAACTTCATGTTGTAGCTGCCTGGCATGATACTCATCCTAATCAAAGTCAACAATCCAACCACTGACTATTGCCTATAGAGGCAAATCAAAGTGTGTGCCCATCTATACAGAAAGCATATGAGTTTCTTAGAAATCAGTCACAAGAACACATAATTGAGTGATTGTGATTCAACACAGTGCTATTTAAAACTTCACTAAATACACTATAAACAGTCTCACATTTCATTGTAGGATTGCCAACAAGCCAAGGGGAAATGGCATGCTCACTTTGATTTCTATTTGCTCTTTGGCCAGTTACCAGATATAGACCTCATCCTTAAGCTATACATCTAACATGAATAGACAGTAGTTGTACAAGGGTGTAGGCTGTGCTCCAGGCTCCACTAAAAACTGCTGCAACCCAAATGGTTGATTTCAACAGTTGTCAATCCTATTTCAGTGAGGCAAACTGCACTACTGAAAGCAAACTGATGGCTACAGCCAGAAGCTTCAAATGTGAGACTAAGGGTCTAGTGAGTAGTTTTAAACAAAATTTTGTCAGATGCTTCGAGGAGAATCTTGGCAGAAGCAGTTAGGAGTGCTCTGAGCTATTTGGGCTAGGATTCTGCCTTTTGGGAGTCAATTATCTATGCTGCCTGATTTTTCTGTACCATTCCTTTTCAACTTTAGATTTCTAACAGAGTTTTACAAAGTCACCAAACATCACTCAATGATCTCTAGTCTAAAGGTAATCAGTCCATGCTTGCAAACGGCTCTAAACTTCCCACTGTTTGGAAGAGCAGGACCTAAGGAATTCCATTATTTTTATGCACTGCCCTGCAGAGACAAATGAATGTCTGCAATGACAACGCAGTAAGTTGCAAGAAAAACAAATGAGGATAACTGTGAATTGAACTCACAACAAAATGAAATACAGTTCTGGATGCAGTGTATGGATGTATTTTTTGTTGAAATTCAAAAACTCTTGATGCTATATTTAAAATGACATAGTATCTTGCTTTATGTGTTATTACATCCCTGGTCACATGGCTTATAGATAGAAACTGTACAATTGCAACGTATATTTATAGAAAAAAGCAGGAATATTTTTAAGGAGGTGGTGGACTGAACCGAGTGAGGGGGGTGTCTGTGGAAAATACAACCATGCGTCACTGAGGTAGGCCATGACACCCAGAGACTGAAGGTCCTGGGAAGGAACAGATCCACCTGCCCAGAGGCAGCAAGGAGACCAGCTGGGATGTTCTTGTCATGCCACGGTAAACTCCTAGAGGCCTCTCCCATTGCAGAATGGTGCGTGGAGCCCTTTGGGACTTGCAAACAAGTAGACCATGACAACCCAGAACACAAACTGTCCTTTGGATTCCCCAGACCACCAGCCATTGGCAGCAAGTAGACCAGAGCCTTTCTCTTCCACAGCAGTCTGATCTACCCATGAGGGATCATCATTGGTTGGGCTGGGAGTGGTGGTGGTTCCAAGCAGCCTTTGAGTGACAGCATGAGTTACTGCACTGGGCCTAGTGACAGCACTGGAAAAAAGTAAATCAATAACCGTTGCTTTTTAATTTTCCCCAGATGTATACACAGGCCAGTTAGTCACACTAGTCTCTGTCTGTAATGCTGGGAGAAATGTGCTTGATATTTAAAAAGTAATTTAGTTATCATGTAACTATTACCATTACACTCAACTATAAATCACCGTCATGTATAAGTTGAGGACAGGTTTGGTGCCAAACTTATGGATTTTGATATGACCCGAGGATACATCAAGAGTAAAATTTAGGGGAATATAACAAAGGATCTAAAGGATGAAGCAAAGGAAAACAATGCCAAAGAACTAGCAAAATTTCAGTAGACATAACAATTTGTTTTCATATTAAAAGCTGGATGGATGAGATAATAGATGGGAGCCAGTGCTTCCATGATTATGCTCTTGTTTGCTCTGGTTCCTTTTTAAAATAAGCATTAAAGTACAGTACTTACACTGACCCGTAGATAAGTCGACCCATGTTTTTGGGGTAGACTTAACATTTCTAGACTTATACATGAGTATATACAGTAAGTTTTCATGAGGAACAGACCATACAATAAACAGGATTACATGCTATGTAAATGTAGTACGGCACAAAACTCTGAGTCAGAACTTCTGCTAAGTTGTTTGGCAGAGACACAGAACTAGTTGGTATCATGAGAGCTGTCCCCTTTAATTTGTCAGAACATAATAAACTGTAACTTCTATTCCAAAGTTTTTGTCATGATTTTGATTGTATTTGAGAAACAACATCACCTCATGCCCTTAAATGATCAGGTGGCTAACTGATGGGAGGTAGTTTTCCCCACATAAGAAAGCAGTGGTCTTTATTGGGGAAGGTTTTAGAAAATGGGTCATTAAAATCATTTCTACCACTTCAGAAACCAGAAGAAATATAAATAAACCCAAGGTTAAGATCTGTATGCTCCTTAGTTTTGCCATGAAGAACAAAATGAGATCCCATTTATGATGCCGCTGCTGTAATGGCTAAATTGGAAATTTGTTTTCATTATTAACAGTGGATTTAAAATATGCCAGTGCTTGAATCCTATGCCCAATTGCCTGGAAGTAACTCCCACTAAAATCAGGACAATTTACTTCTTATCAGATGGGTACAGTATTATGCTGTATCTATCCTCTTTTGAAATATGATATCAAATAAAATATTTAGTTTCTGGAAGAAGGAAACCATATTAAGAGATTCACTATTCCCCAAATTCAGTGGCAATGGAGATCTGAATCCCAGTTTGGGAGGGAGGGAGGAGGAGGAGCAACCTAATTGGCCACTGTTAGAAATAAAACTAGACAGCTGAATACAGCAGGGCTTTCTTATATTCTTATTTATTTTTTAATTCTCTCTGTTCTTTGGGACTGCAATGCTTCCACCCACTTAACTAATAGATCAAAGAGAGAATTGCTTGAAATATCTCATAGACAGACAAAATTCTTTTAAACCTGCAAGCGATTCTCAACACTATTTCAGTTCTTATCAGCACTCTGTTGGTGCTAATAAAACTTTCCTGTTTTTAAAAATGAAAACCCATCTAGCAATTAATTTTCCTGTTAGTATGGTAAGGTTTCTCCCCCCCCCCCATTTCTTACCCTTCAAAGTGTTAAGGGTTAAAATCAGAGCTACATTTCACAGAGCTGGTACCTCTCTGCCTCCAAATAATTTTTACAGTAATGTTAGATTTTAGTTCCCAAAAAATTTTTTTTAAAGAGGACCTCCAGGCAGTGGCATGTTTGGTCTATGAGAAGAAGTGAAGCAAAGTTACAAGCAAATGAAAATTTAATCATACAGACCATGAACCAACAACCCCATTGCCAGCTGTGACTAGAGCACAAGCCAAACACTGTTCACTGTTTCATAAGGGTCATATGTCTAGGTCAGCGTATATTGCAAGGGAATTTCTAACTCAGGTGGGATACAGACTGCCCCTTTCCCCAACGGATTGGGGCCTGAGCTGCCACAGCGGCAACTCCGGAGGTCCCAATCCGCTTCTTTTCCAGGCCTCGGGGAAGCAGCAAAACACTGCTTCCCTGCGGCCTGGAAAGGGGTGTCCTTGGGGCTTCGTGCCCCAAGGACACCCCAACAGAGAGAGAAAGGGGCCGCTGTAAAGGCTGCACCAGCGATATGCGGCATAAAAGGAGCTCCGTTTCGGAGCTTCTTCCAGTGCCACTGAAAGGGTGCCACAGGGGCCCTGCAGCGGCGCCAGGATGTAATGGCTGTGCCATGCCATCTCGATGCAATGCGGTCGTTACGTCAAAATGACGGCACCCATGTAGACAGGACACCGCCATTTTGATGTCCTGGCGACTTACTAGGGTTGTGGGGCATATATAAGCAATGCCCTGAGGCAACCCTAGTATGTCGCCAGGACGTGCTTAATGGCCCATCTGTAAAGGGCCTGAGATACATCTCATCCTAGCCATCCTGACTAATAGCCACAGTTGTCATTGCATGCCTTCAAAGTTGTTTCTGACTTATGGCAACCCTACGATGAACCTCTCACAGGGTTTTTCTTGTCAAGATTTGTTCAGAGGAGGTTGACCATAGCCTTCCCCTGAGGCTGAGAAAGTGTGACTTCCCCAAGCTCACTGAATGGGTTTCTCAATGAGAAGGGGATTTGAACCCTGGTTTCCAGTCATAGTCCAACAATCAAATCACTACACCATGCTGGTTCCACAGATCTAACCTGAATTCCCTATCAGCTAATTCCTTTTTAAGTTTAGGTTAAGATCATGCAACACCGAACTCTATGAATTAATTAGAGAAGTTCCATTTGCTTAAAAGACCTCTGATATCCACATGGTTAAATTTAAGCTAAAGATCATAGATTTCATGGAACTTAACCAAGATATAAATGGCTGTAGGGCTGCATCCTCTGTGTAAAGACTGAATATCGCATGATGTAAAATCCTAACAGTATTGACATAAGCTATTAATTGAGGCTTCAAGCATGTACTTAAAAACACACAGACACACACGCACACCAAAGCCTAATAGGTTTCCACTAATCTATGAGAAGTCTCTCCACTTAGCGTCATATATATAATTAACTGAAAGCTGGAAACATAGACTGAAAACAAAATCAGATTCTCCAGGGTCACAATACAACTAAGTACATATTCTGCTATAAATAGCATTAATGCAGTAGCACTCAATTGCACAAGGCTGTTGAAATCTCTGGTATGCAGTGGATTAACTTCCAGTCTTTGAGGTTTGAAGTTAGATTTGCACTTTTTTGCTATCTTCAAGGGCATTGTCAGCAGCAGAAGAAAACCACATTTAACTGTTGCCATAACAATTATACATGAATTACCAGATCATGGAAGTCTAATTTTAGACTAATTCTACCTATTAATTTTAATTATGATTAAGTTCCAGTGGCAAAATATTTTCATAGAATCGTTCAGATAAAATATGAATAATTATTTAGTGGATTTTCTCTTTGAATACCTGTAGAATGTGTCTAATTGGGTTCATTAATTTTCTTCATTCCCTATGGATTTACACAGCAGAACAGGGCTTTTTACATAACATGGAACCTTTCTTGTAAATGTGTCAAAGAACCATTTAGCTGACAGTTTTAACAGCCCCCATCTGTTTCTATTGGATACAACCCCAGTGCTATTGCAGTGGGTCATAAATTAAATTGCTGTTATATTTCCCTTGAAGCAGTCTTCCCTTATCCTTTGATATATATGGTACAGTGTGAAATACTTGTTGTAATGTGTCTTCAAGTCTTGACTTATGATGACCCTAAGATAACCCTATCACACGGTTTTCTTGGCAAGATTTGCTCAGAGGATTTTTTTTTCCTCCTTGCTCTGAGGTTCAAGGAGTGTGACTTGCCTAAAGTCACCCAGCGGATTTACACACTTACATTTGTAAAGTTGTGCTCAGAAATGTATAATTGTGCTCAAAAATGTTTTTTTAAAGTCCTTTGCCAAACTGGTACCACTTTCTACTTCATATGTTTTCCCACATTTGTGGAGTCAATTGCTATTTAGTGTTTTGTCCTCTATTCCTTTCTGCAGGCTTCAATTTGAGGATTTCATCAAACATGTATTGGGGTCACTTCGGCCCCAAATATAGGTTAACAGACAAAAAGAAAAAAAAGGAAATGGTATACAGCATAGTACTAAGTCAATGAAAAACTGAATTGAACAACATAATAATTGCTTCATGTTGGTGATACAGTTAGATCAGAGACTATTTCATATTATTTTTAAATTTGCATTTCCAAGATGCTTAGAAGAAATAGAAAGGAAAGAGTAAAGTATTGGGGAAAGAGGACTTGTTGAGAAATTAAACACATAACATGCAGGATGTTTTGGACCCTAGATATTAGCCATGACTATAAATGTAAATTCCAAATGCAACTATGGCCTGTTACAGACTATCAAAATAAAGCTGCTTCGGGTCTCTTTGGAGATATGCTGTTTAAATGATGCATGGGTCCTAAGAGTCCGGAGGTCGCGCCAAAGCCACACTCCATTCCTAAGCACTGGAGGGCAGCTTTTGGATTCTTAGGGCGCATGCATCATTTAAACAGCATACCTCCAAAGAGACCCGAAGCAGCTTTATTTTGGCAGTCTGGAACAGTCTTATACTGTATATTCTTTACTCAAATTGGAGTAGAGTCTAATATATCTCAAACTGTGACTTAACTGGGAGTCTATCTGACTCCAACACCAGATTAGTAGCCCCCCCCCCCCCGAGTGTAGGAATTTTAACAGTTTGGCAACTAATGCAGATCTGCAGTGAGTATCAATTCAAGACCATTGTTAACACATGATAAAAAATATTCCATACTTACTCTCTGTCAATGACAAGACATGTAACAGCTTCAGCTGAAATAACATTGGCTGTCCTGACATCTTCCCTGAAATGACAGAAACATATATTTTACATGCAGCAATCTGCCAATTGTCTCTGCAGTATAAACATTAGCACATTAATGCACCTTGCAAAGGATAATTATGCTTCTGTGATTTATTCTTTTATAAACATAAACTAATGTTTCTTCTTAAATCTCACAGCTCTTTAGAAATGTTCATAAAACAACATTAACACATGAAATCATTTTCTTGGCAGATAAGCTGCTCCGTCATTTATATAGTTTTTAAAAGATTTGTTTATCCTGGTTACTGTTCTCTGTGATTTTGCAGTTCCATTTAAAAAATGCAAACAACTAATTCAACACCACAGGCCACATAAAACACAAATCCCATCAATATAATCTAAATGTCAGTTTTAGGAACAGAGAAAACGCTAAGGAAGTTGTCTGGACAGTTACATCACCAACTCGATATATACGTTAGCATATGCAGTCTTTATACAAATATCTATCTTCTTTTTGTCTTATTTTTTGGTAATGCATGTTGTCCTTTTAGCAATGCACATCCTTTTGAGGATAAAAGGTGCATGTGTGACCATAACGGGCCCATTAAAGTCCTCAGTCTTGTGTATTTTGGCCTTTAGGCTAGGAATCTGTGCCCCAATAGATGTTGTTAGACTATAGTTCCCAGCAGTCATGACTTGTCTGGCCAATGGTGAGGGCTGTTGGAAATTGTTGTTCATTAACATCTGGCAGGCTGTAGCTTCCCAACCCATGATTCACACAATTGTTATTCTGAAATAATAATATGTATTAATGAGAACAATCCTGATTTTGCCAAAACTGTATCATCTATAAAGAAGGGGGAACTGGTCAGCAGACCTGAATGAAACCCAAGATTTACAGAAGTGCCCCACTCCAAAACAAACAAACCACTCTTAGAAAAGTATCTGGGGCAGGACCAAATCTAGTGAGGACAAAATATTGTTAATGGGCTCAGAATATTACATGTTTATTGTAAGGGACAGCGGAAATTGGTCATAGAATAGTACAACCTTATTTCTAACTAGTTGATGGGAAACTAAAACACAAAGAACTCCACATTGTAACATCTCACTATAGGTCCCATTTGTATTCCTCACGTTTGGAAACAAACATTTATTTATTTATTTATTATGTAGAGAGAGACTTCTACCTTGATTTTACAAATGCTGTATTGTACAGCAACACCCTCACTTTTTGAATGTCAACTGAAATATTGTTCAGGGAAATTCTTATAATTTTGTACAGTGCGCCCATTGAAAGCTGCACTGGGAAAAGGGGCAGCACGCCCCTTAAGAAGTAATGATGGTGCTCCCGTGGTGCACATGCACCACTGTGCCACTGTGTGCATGAGCCCCATGGGGCTAAAGCATACACAGAATTCCCCTTATGTGGGGGTGTGTGTCCAGAACGGATCCTCCACGTAAGGAGATGGCACACTATAGACCTGCTGTACTAGGTTCTGTTGATTACTTTAAAGGTACTGTATGTTAGAACAGACTGTATCCCATTATGTTACAATCAGTTCAACAGGAACACCACCAGCAACCATAAGATGATACCTGAGTTCTTAGTGATGAAGGAAGTGAAAACTCTGAATATTATAAGAATGTTGTATTTTAATATAAAAAAATTAAAAAGAAAAAAGAAAGGTATCTAAAAAAAATAAGGTTGGCACTATATGGTGGTTTAATGTTCTTCACATTGACATCCCACCCCTTCTACAATGAACTTGCATTGGCCTACACTGGTGTGGATTACCACCTCTCTATACACTTTATGTTTATAATAACCTGTATTATAGGTGGTCTCAGACAATGACTGACCTGAGGACACCTGGTAAACCCCAGTGGTGCATCAGGGATATTATAAGAATTCATGTCTCATCATTCTCACCATTTCGCTGTCTTGCAAGATCACTTTTCCATCTGATTCCACCAAAATTCACCACACACACACACACACACACACACACAATATGCAGCAACATAGCTGCTTACGTTTTTAAATTCTCCATGGAGGTTGTGGCTATGGGAGCATGAAACTAAGTACTGGCACTTCAGAACTTACTATCATACCACTGACTTATGGATCAAAATACAGTCTTGCTAGGCTTAGTTATTTTGGCAATGCAGTATGACTTTTTAAAAATAATATGGATGACTGGGTAGATGGGGAAACCACCAACAAATAGCAGGCTATATTTCAAATAAAGGAACTGCCAAAATCCTTGTCTAAGAAAACCCTATGAAATTCATGGGGTCACCATGAGAGGTGACTTGAAGGCATACACATACACACATGCACACGCACACACACGCACACACACCTATGATTGTATGAGCAAGCATGCAATAAATTCTACAAAGCATGGCAATGTGAAGAATGCCACAGTATAATATGACACTGTATCTTTAGTGCTGCATCTTGGTTACCTTTGCTAATGATGTTATGTACAATGCCTGAGAAAATTAATTTTGAGGTACCAAAGAAGGAAGGTAAAGCACAAAATGTATGTTGATTTTCTTTTTGTTTTAAAATGCACTACAATTTGTATCCACATAGGCATTTAACATTTTCTGCTCTCACACAGTAATAACAGTAATAATGCTTCCCAGATTTTATTTTAGAAATTAAACTCAAACCTTTTTTAAAAAAATGACAAAAATTATTCATGCACTGAAGTGGGGAAATGTCACTGCAAGAACATTAAGTCACACCTCCCACCACCCCTGCTTTGTCTCACCAGCCCAACTTGTTCTATAATCTACATCTAGGTTAGTGCCAGTTTATGGAAACTGTTAAAATGTGAGAAATGATGCCAATTCTAAGCATGCAATAAATTATTAACAACACCTTTTTTTATTAGCGTAAGTCAAATCGTCATTGTAATGCAACACTCCAGACAATCACCGTGCCAAATCCCCCACAAATGTTAGCATAAAGTCATTATGGAAAATATAATTTGGTGAGCACTAACTCTGAGGCCTTTTCAGCTTCAAGGCTGTAATCTTCATCACTACTTCCAGAGAGATAGCCCGCTTGCTCAGAGTCACTTTCACTGTCTGAATAGCCCATAGTTAAGAATTTACAGCTAACATTTCCTTCCTGGGGAAACTACTCCTACTGTCTCCTTCTGTCCAGCAACCCTACCTTTCCACTCTGTAGCTCTGGAATTTTACAAACCTTTCAGTGTAAAACCTCTAGGCTTGAAAAAGGTCACAGCTGCAGAGTAGATCACGAAGCCACAAAGGAGTACAAAGTTCATCTACATGAGAGAACCTCCTCTCATCACTGATACTTTCTTTAAAGCTCTGGTGCACAGAGGTCTTCTGCTGTCAATAGACCTAGCAGCAAATGCATTATACCAGCACATGCTTAAACATGACACCTCTGTTAGCCCACACAAGGTATGGAGCTAAACGTGTATGCCAAAACCTTTCCAGTCTAACTCAGCAGTTTGCTATGCGTCCTTAGGAAACTGACACCTTGTTCTTCACTATCAAACTGAAGACTCCTGGTGTAGTCAAAAGGAATTCTTAAATGGAAAATTAAGATAAATGATTCCTGTCTGGTGATGCTCTATGTACAGTTCTGGAAAACAGTCCACTATAAAACTGAAGTACTCTCAGGGTCATTCTCGAGAAGAATAAATGTAAGAGGCGAGCAACAATGATACCACACAAATATAACCAGTTGTATTTATCTAGTCTTCCTTGCAACTTTAATGTATATTATGGTAGAATTCAAAGATATAGTTGTTAGTCTGTAGAATAAGTACATAGAGACATCTTGTAGTCCTTTTGAGACTAACTGAAATAAAGAAGTTGGCAGCATGAGCTTTTGTAGACTTCAGTCTCCTTCCTCAGATGTATTTTATGATCACTTATTAGTATGGAAAATAGATGTGAACCCATGACTGTTTTGTCTCCCTGCCTACTCACCCTCATTTACACCTCACTGCAGAAGTTACCTGATATATTCTTGGTTACAAAAAGAATACACTGATTATTTAATGTTTGGGGAGGGTGGCTGGTAGACTTTCTGTGTCACCCTGGCTAGTAGTAGGGATGGCTTTAGTAATAAATGGGAAATGCAAATTATTTTATGTTGTATTATGTTACATTGTTGTTTTACTGAGATCCTTACAAAGTATTGTTACAACACTTTTCAGTGCTGCTAACCATCAATCCATCAAAGGTTTTATCTATGGACTTCTTTTGACCAGGTTAATTATACTTTTGCTATTCTGAGCTTTCAAGTTGTTTCTGACTTATGGCGACTCTAAGAGAACTACTTATCATGCGGTTTCTTGGCAAGATTTGTTCAGAGGCGGTTTGTCATGGCCTTCCTCTGTGGCTGGGAGCATGTGACTTGCCCAAGGTCACCCAATGGGTTTCATGGTCGAGTGGGGAACCCTAGTCTCCATAGTTGTAGTCCACCACTCACACCACTGTGCCACACTGACACATAGTTATATTTTAGACCCATTCCAATAAATGGAACATGTTAATCTCGAGTGATTTAAGGCCTATTCTTTTCAGTTGGAATAAACTGTGATTAATTATTCTGGGTACAGCAAACTGATGCCAATTAGCTCTGCTCAGTAATGGATTTGGCTAAAGTGTCCTACAAGTCTCAATCCTCTTCCTTCCCAATGGCAAATGACAATGATGGGATTATTTGAGAGATAATGACAAGGTAATGACTCACAAAATGTGGTAGTGATTTCCACCTCAGTCTTATGTTTGACAGCTGTGTGCTATCCCACTTCACCAAATGGCCTCCTGCCAAAACTACCTGACATCAGTGGTTATAGTTCACATGCATGCTGTTTCAGAGAGGAGTAGGAGTGGTTCTCAATGGAATATAACCTTATTTGCCAGAATATTCATGTCACTGGAAATTGGTGTGTGTGTTTCCTATTTTAAAGAGAAACAGATGGATTTGTTGGCATGACCTCTACGGCACAGAATTTTGACAGGACATTAGATTTAGAATCTGTTTTCTGAGGATGGAAGGGCTCTGCTCACATTTCCACCTCCTTGCACAGTACAACTCACCAGATTGATCAAATTTACCAATTCTCGGTATAATTTGTGTTTTAACATTGGTGGTGGTGTGCATCCAAGTAATTTATGACTTATGAAGACTCTAAGGGTCATTTCATAGGGGTTTTCTTGGCAAGTTTTTTCAGAAGGGGTTTGCCATTGCCATTAGTATAATTTAATTATTTTTAAACTTTTGAAATCAATGTTTTACTCTTTTTTTAAAAAAAATGTAAGCTGTCTTGAATCCCATTTTGGGAGAAATGTATGACAGAAATGTCTTAAATAACCAAATAAAACTTTTCATGGCAATGGAGGGGCTAACATTCGTTGCAAGATGCAGGGAACTGACTTTCTACTTCACTGGCCTCTTGGTCAAACCCAGGAGAAGCTACCTGGCAAATCTCTATTAACAACAGAACTGTAAGAGATGCTTAAAGAATTGGCAACCAAGGTAGAGGTAATTGGCTAAAAGTATATTTTAAAGTCAGTTGTATATGTCATCAATGAAGGGTCTTGTTGATCAGCACCATATGGAAGAGGAGAAACAAGGAATGTAGTAAAAAAGGCAGAAATTGATGTAATATTCAAGATGTTGGATTATATAATTTATGGCACCATATGGTGTGTTTCCGAGGCATTTTTTATTAATTGTCACTGAAGCCTTGCTGAGAGTACTTCTTCAATTTAGCTCCTGTTTAAGAAAGTGAAGCTGTGGTCTTCTGCTATGCACAGTCTGTGCTGAGCAGGTGGCTATGCTGAACTGACAATATTAATTCTTTTTATCCACCGAGGCAGATTCAGATTATAAAGTAGACAGAAGAAAATCATGTCAGTGGTATGTAATTCATAGCAATCAGCCAGGCTTTAAGATCAGATGCTTCTGAAATGTCTCCTTTATCATGATTTAGTCATGCACTTCTGTCTGATTTCTTTTAGCAGCTCTACACTGTCAGATTCCCTTTCTTTCTCCATTTGCTGAGATGTACCATAGATGCTCTGGTGCCAAGTCATATTTATCCTTGCTTTACATGCATTACTGGAGTTGTGACCAAAACAATTTCGCTAACTTCCTCCCTCCAGCCAGTCATTTACTCCCTCATCTGTGTCCATGCATTTGTGAAACTGAACACAACATAAATTCTAGAGAAATCTGAGAATATTTGTTCCTTTTTAGTCATTATAACCAAAGTTGTGATGTCCCAAATAATTTAAGTAATTCTTCTGTTTTTCTTTTTTCTCGGTAGGATACCCTTCCTTGTATTTAACTTTTTTGTCCACAGATTTCAAAGCAAAAGATTTGATATGAAAAGTTTTGCGGGCATTGTATTTGAAGCTGAATATCACAGAGATAGTTCATGTGTTTTCCTTATAATATTATTTCAGCTAGTTTGAAAGGCAAAAATTGTGTTTCAGGATTTGGGGAGAAATACACATTTAAAAAAGTGCCCTATTACTAGGATGTTTTTAGCTATGCAGATAATTCCTGTATTCTGAAAGAAAGAAAATGTCTGTACTATAATGATAATTTGAAATTATGCCCTAATTCTGTCTTAATATATACATAGCGCCTTTGGTTTGTAACAGTTCTGGATCTTCCTGTTCATTCAGCACTTTCCTGTGGTCTCTTGTACTCTAGCATGAACAAAAATATATCCAAGGAAAAGTTATGCAGATAGAAGCTGATTTAATTATCACCAAGTCTTGTTAAATCCCCTAAAACAAACAAGTACGTCTGGACCCATGAGGGGAAGGAGAGAACCTTAATTCTCATATCTCCATAACTTCTGCATAAAGCAGCATGGTTTTAAATAACATTCTGAGCTATAACAATTTTTATTAGTTGTTATTACTGTATGGTTATGAATACTTAATTCACCTCTTGAATTGTGATCTGGCATGATAAACCTACTATTTGTACAGCAACAAATGGGCTACAAAGAATACTTCCTAGATGCAAGATGCCAAAAAAATAATAATTCCTTATCTGCTGATCATAGAATCTGACTGCATCCAAAATTATACTTCCAAAAGTTTTAAAATTTTGTTTTAATGAAATTCAGGGGAAGCAGTTACTTTTGAATATTTAATATTATCAGCATTTCTACCTTCATAAAGAATGCTGACTACCTCCTCTTATAAATAAAAATAAAGATTTTATTTTGTGAAGAAAAAAAAGGTTATTTTTGAAGAAAGGTTGTGCTATTTTTGAAAGTATTTAAGCCTTTTTTTCCAAATACTGTAGTGAGTCTCTTCTCCACCAGACAGTATGCTTCTAGTTGAAGAATATTTCAATTTATTTATTTATTTCAGGGGGAAATGGGTGACAGGGTCCCCACAAAAGCATGTAGATGTACAAATAGTTTAATTATTGTGATCTTATTTATTTAATCATATTGAGTTCATGTGGAAAGACAAGTTAAAATAAATATAGGATGAATCCATACTCTGCCTCATATGTGTAGAAGGGTTCTTTCTCTCTAATGAAGACTTCTGATCCATTGGAGCTTTTCCACTGGTAGAACAGGAGAGGAGATCATCTTTGCCAATTCCCTCTCCCACTGCAATTCCCAATGGCTTTAAAAACATTGCTCTGAATATTGGGGAAATCATCAAATATCATGGGAGGTGGCTCAGTGGTGTCATTATGTCTGGTGTCACCCCACAGTGGAAACTCATGCTGTCAACCCCAGGCTATCTAACACAAGCCCTGACACTCACTTCACCACCAGGCTACACCTGTTGTGGTGGAAGTAGGGTGCCCCTTCCCACCAGTGGTCCCTGGTGGGGATGGATTGCTGTGATCATTCAGCACCCCCTTCCAAGTCTGGCAGGGCTGCTGGTCAAGTGGGAAAGGAGGCAACTCTCTTTCTCACTTGGCTATCACCCCTGCCAGGCCTGGACGGAGCTGCCAAGTGGCAGCAACATCCCACCCCACCCTACCAGTGGTCGTAGCCTATGGACAGCAGAGGTGTCCTGGGTGAAGTAGGGTGGAGGTCAGGGGATCTTAGGATGGATGAAAGTCACTATCTCACCAGGTGTTCACGGCCTTTGAGATGTCACGTGGTGTAGTCTGAACCTCTCACAGACCCTTAGTGATGCCCTTGAGGTGGCTGAAGGCTACAGAGTTAAGGTGGAATCCATTGAGATTTCATTTTCTCTCAGTAGCTGGAGACTCCAGAGCAGAATTCAGCTTAGGAAGTGGCCCTACATGAGGCGGGGGAAGCCTAGAAACAACACAGAGTTGTATCCAGTGTAGTTTTGCATTAAAAGAAAGTGCTTCTGCAACTTATCTGATTTTCAGCTAGGTAAAAATGTATTGTATTTTCAAGGACTGCAGCCAATCATGTCATCTCCCTTACTGTTCAGAAAGAGCTCTCCTCTCTAAGAAACAGTACTTTATTGTATTTTATTTGGAGGGGGGAAATGATCTACAATGAAGCAGGAAGAAATTGTTAAGTGAAAGTTGCTTCTTCTAGGAAAAAAGCCCAGAAACAAGTACCTATATTCAAACTCAAATTGTTAAGTTCGAACCTAGATAATTTTCTTCCAGTCTTCTTCGTTTGAAACACCTACTAATTCAGCTCACACTTAAAAAAATTACATTGTTTCTTTTGAAAAATTGATACCACTTCAAAATTGCCCATTCTTGATCAAGCTCAAGCAGAGCGAAATGCAGGGCATAATGTAACCTCCAACTAGTACTAAGGTCATACTATTCATAGCTTGTCTAAATGCAATGTCTGTGTCTGTAAAACATATTTCTACCTATGGTATCACTGTGGATTCAAATTACCAGATATATTGTCAAAGCCTAAAGAAGAAAATAGAATCCGTATATCTGCTTAAAGCAAGCTTATTATTATTTAGGTGAAAGAGTGCTTTAGTAATAACAGTCATAAATACATCCAATCCAACCTGATATATTAATTTCCAAGGAAGTAAAACATGAGTGTTAGCCTGATCTTGCCAAAGGAACTGACTTTTATGTATCATTTGTAACTGGTTGCAAGCATTTGGAGACTGAGAAAAGAAACACTTGGTTTGCTTTACTGTAAAATTACTACTAAAATTTACTGAGGTACTATAAAATTAGAATTTCTAACAGTGCCAAAAGCAAAAACATATATTATTTTGTCTGAAATTGGCGTTTAAAAAATAAAGTATAGAATGATTTTTTAAAAACCAACTTTCCTCTTAAAAGTGTCATAAATATTTCATGCAAAGAGCTCTGCTGTGTCGTCTTAAAAATCCCATCCAAGTGAGTGAGCAGACCTGAAAAGAAATTAACTAGTTTCCAGCTCCAGTGAGGGGTGACATTCATTCAACCTACAGAATATTATGTTGCTGGGTGTATGATCCAAGTATTAACAGAGCAATTGGGGCTGTCATCCACCATATTCCCAGAAGGAAATAGATGGATGATCTTTTCTCTATTTTACAAAGACAATACCTTGTTGCTGAATATTAACCCTTTATATGTGTAATCTTAAAATCAAATAACAGGTTCCTGAAAGTGTGACTTCTCAACTTTCTTTCTTTCTTTTCTTCTTTCTTTCCTAAGTACAGCTATGCATGAGTTAAAGAGGCCTTAATTTTACCCACCCAGTGTTTTTTTTTTTCATCCAATCCACCTATGTTTGCACTGACCCAGAAGGTCTTCCACTCCCAGGCTTTGCGGGTGTTTTAGCAGTCCCCGCCCTTAATTTACCTGGGTGCATTCGAAATGCATGTGAACAACAAAGATTCAACCCAATCTACCGGGATTAGATCTTCTGAGGGGCACAAATATGGAAGATGCAAACCTTGAAAATAAAAAGGTAACTAGTTGCAAGTTATATCCAAGTCAGCTCCATTATTTTCAAGATTAACATCTACCACATTGAACTATTTGTGCCCTTCAGAAGAACAGAATGAGTAATGAGGACTAATGTAAGCCACATTTCAAAAATAATGCAATGACAAAGGCATGGGCAGTGCAAAAGGTAATACAATAGGTTTAAGTTCCCAGCTTCACAAACACTGCATCTGAGGAAGTGGACTGAAGTCTACAAAAGCTCATGCTGTTAATTTCATTCTTTTAGTTAGCCTCAAGATGCCACAAGATCTCTCTACATACTGATTCTACAGACCAACATGGCTATATCTTTGAATTCTACCACTGTAACAAGTAATTATATATATAGTTCAACATCCCTCCAGAGCATTAAATGTTTTTGTGTGTGTATGAATGAACATTTCAAACTCTAGAGGAATGGGTTCAATTAGTTCTTTGGGAAGTTAACAGAAAATGTAAAACTATCTATGCGAGAACTGAGGACAATACACAGCTATCTTCTTAGCACATATTCTAAAAATGGATCTGCCACATACACACAATGTTAAGATGGTATGGGTGATCAGAGGCTTAATCTTGATTACAAGATGTCAACATTTTCATTGAGGAAATTAGAATTGTTGCTTGAACCTATAATAGCTGATTGATCTGTTATTCCACAGCATGTGCAATGTTCTAAAAATAGAAATGAATAATCTCTTTAACATAAAGTCGAAGGCTTTCATGGCTGGCATCCATAGTTTTTTGTGGGTTTTTCGGGCTATGTGGCCATGTTCTAGCAGAGTTTCTTTCTGACGTTTCGCCAGCATCTGTGGCGAAACGTCGGAAAGAAACTTCTCTCTGAAGATGCCAGCCACAGATGCTGGCGAAACGTCGGAAAGAAACTGCTAGAACATGGCTACATAGCCTGAAAAACCCACAAAAAACTAATCTCTTTAACTAACTAATCTCTTATTATGCAAAATACTGCATATGAATATGATGACAATATATGGAGCAATCATATATTAAGATCCATAGCATATTTACGCATAGAGAGGTCCCACTTGATTTATCAGGATTACCCCTAATAATTGAGTTAAGGCTTGCTGTACAGTTGTTAATAATATCTCACTATTATTCATTACTAAATTTTGTTTCAGCTATTTGTACACAAAGGATAAAGTGCTTAAAACACAAATAGTATTATATTTGGCAGATATGGATCATTTAAATAAATACCCAATTACAGAAGCATTTTCCTAAGGATATAAAATGTATTTGCATTGCTGTTAATTTGTTTGAAGTGTATTATCTCCTAAGTGTGTATTTACTGGTTACAGGAGGAGCTAGAAAAGGTAGACGCTGCATTACACATGTCTATAAGTTAGATGTGGGAAATATTTTGAATATATTCTACAAAATGGTTGAAAAACATGTTTCTTAGGTATTGAGAAACCCTGATGAGAAGAATCCAGGACTGATGAAAATATTCATAGTTCTAGATTTATTCTATACAAAATTCATGTGCATTTTCTGCCCAAGAAACAACTTTTTCTGTGTAGAAAATGATTGTTGGAAAAATACCACATGCAAATTTTGAAAAAGTAAACTGACTTCAAAAATACACTGTTTTCACAATGGAAAGAAAAATCACTTGTGGTTTCCTTTGAGAAGATAATTAGTAAAGAACTGCATCCCTTTTATAAGTTCAGTATCCAATCAGCACTTGTCCATGTAAATGTAATTACATTGGAGATTAGATCTAAATCTCTCAAGTAACTAGTCATGTAAATTGCACACTCTTCTTCAAATTCAAAAAGAGCAGCTGGCCATGTGTCAGCTGGTTGTCCTGCATTCTTTGGCATGATGGCTTTTGCTTTAAAACTGGAAACCTAATTTTTGTTGGCTACTTCAGTGAGGTGAAATGGTTCTTCCTACTAAGCCATCTCTTGAGTGAGTTTGTTGAAAAATGTGTTGGAAAGTCCTAGGCAAGATGTCCCAGGGACCAATGGACATTAAAACCATCTCTCCATGGATTGAGAGGGATATCTCTCTGGTATAGTTGCTCCATCAATGCTACTTTGCCAATTGTGAGTGAAACACTGAGAGATAGTAGATGTTTCTTATAGGGAGATCCGCATATCCCCCAGTTGTCTTAATGTGGCAAGGACAGCCCTGGTTAATACCCTGCTGTCCTACTTTTTCAGTTGCTTTTAAAATATCTCAGTTTCTTTCCTCCTCCCACTTTCCTCTTTGTATTCAGCTTACTTCAACTACTGCAAACTGAGTTTTAAGTGCAAAAGTAGTTTGCATTCAGTTTAGTCAGTAAAGGGCAGAGGAAGAGGTGGAATCTTGCCCTTCACAGTTAGCAAACTGACTGAACAAACTGGCAAAAAGAGCCAGCTTCAGGATGGCGTGGGAGCATGCTGTTTGCACGCCACACACCCCAACTCCGCCCCCAAGCTGGCATCACACTGTCCGCCCAATCAGATGGTAGGCAGCATTGCAACATTCCTGCAATGCAGCAATGAGACACTGCACATTGCAGATACATGGAAGATACTGGGGTGGCAAATGGGGCGGCTTTTTTCTGTCCCAAAAAGGAGTGGCATTTTGCCACTTCTTTTTTGGGCTGGAAAAATGCCAGATTGGGGCTGCAACATGCTACTGACATGCCCCCAATACGGCACTCAAAGGGATGGCCAGAAGCCGTTCCTTCGGGGCAGTCTGCTTTGCCCCAAAGACAAAAACAGATTGCTGCAGCTCCTCCTGGCTTGTTTGTTTTTCTTCATTAATTACTTTTTCCATCTTGATCACACTCTGAAGTCTCTTGGCCACATGTGTTTTCATCTGTGAAATGTTGGAGGGCATGGATCAGCAGAAGTATTTGTTCAAACACATCCAAAGCTCTATCTTTGCTTACATACAGTGCCTGAACAGTGGGAAAGCTATGCCAGACTGGAAAGAAAAAGAAACACAAGGGAAACTCTTCTCTAACAGAAAAAGAAAAGTGGGGGAGAAGTCTTCCTTCCTTGTTTTTGCCCCTCCATATTATATAATAAGCCATTGTTACAGGGGAAGACAATGGTAGACTCCCTCTGAACAAGTCTTGCCAAGAAAACCCCATCATAATGTAGGGTGACCATAAGTTGGAACTGATTTGAAGACACACAACAACAGCGATAACAACAAGTGAGTGTGACTAGCTGCAGAAAGCAAGCAAGTGAGAGGAACAGGAGCCACTAGTTATAGTGTGGAAAAAGAGAAACTAAGGGCTGTTCTGAGAAGAAAAGCTAGAAAACACAGGCTAATAAATAGCAATATATTAGTTGTGAACAGTGGTAGAAAGGTTGAGTAATCAGTTGATTGAAGTCATTGTTTGTTTATTTGCTTGTCTGAATATATAGATAAATTTAAAAAGGAAGAGAATGTCACATTCCCAAGGCCTTAATCTGTCTCAGCATCAATCTCTCCCCCTAGAGGCACCATTTTAATAGCTTGCACACAGAAGAGGAAAGCCTAATCAACATGAAAGAAATGCTAGGCCAAGAGGCATGAAAAATATTCAGCTCAACCACTAATCGAGTTGGTGGATTCATGAGTTGATAAAACTGATTATACAGTATAGACAAAATACAAATCTGCTTTGAGATTCAGCAATCAAGGACATGTTTACTCAGATATACATCCCACTAAATTCAGTGAAATTAGTGATTTAAATTTTGGAGCTTCAAATTACTAGATCATGACAACGACAATGACATTGATAATAAAACAAGGTTAAGTTCAGCAGCTTCTTCCAAATGAAGACTGTATTACCTGTAGGCATGAGAATTATTACCACCACTGTGCAACTCAAATGTTGAGTTCCTATACTAATTCTATTTAAGGCATAACAGTTATTCTTCCAATTTGTCATGCTTATTTATTCAAAATATCATTTCTTGTATTTCACACTTTTCTAGAAATCTGTAGATTTCACTGTACCCAGTCTACTCATACAGTATTTACACTGAGTGTTTAAAGTTTCATTCCTATTCCAAAGCATCAACTAAAGCCTGGTGTCTTTCTGAGAATGAAAGGACAGGACCAATTAATTTCATTCCAAAGTAGGAAGTAAGATCTGCATAATGATTAATTAAGCACATTCATCTCCCATAAACTACAGATTAATTATTCAAAGTTTCGGAGTTTTAAGATGGCCATCTTTTTATTTCATTCAGACTTCACGCACATTTCCAAACTGATCATATATATATAAAGCAAATAAATTCTCTAGGTCGCTAGCATCATGTAACAAATGGAGAAAGAAAGGACAGAAGAAAATGAAACTAACTCCAGAAGTGTCAGCTCTTCAAAGAATGATACACAGAAACTGTGTGCACAATGCTTTGAGGAACAAACCAGATATGACTTTCAATGAATCATCACTGACATGTATTTTTGTCTTTTCTTCATTTTGTTGTACTGTAGCCCCTAGCCATGCACTTATACAGCCAAATCAAGTTCTTCTTCTGTGTATATATCCTTAAAGCACTGGAAGCCACATATGATCCCTCCAAGGCCTTTTTTCAAGCATCAGCCTCCTTCTAGCATTTATATAATGATGATTTGTGCTGGAAGAGAGGTCTGTGGATACCATTGAGTGCCGAAAAGACAAATAAACAAGATCAAAGCAAGTCTGAACTCTCCCTAGATCTGCATCTTTCTGAGTCCTATTAAATTATATTACACTCCCATGGCTATATAAATATGCTTTATACCTGAGGCCTTAATATCACTCTGTACTGCATCTGAAGAAGTGGATTTACATCAACATGCTAGAACAAAAACCAATTAGTCTTAAAGCTGTTGCCACATTACTTTCCTCTCCTTCCACTTTTTTTTAATGTTTCAAAAGACTAACACAGCTACTTCTTTGTAAACTGGAACTGTCATATTTTGGACTTAGAGAAGACACAAATGCTTTGTAATGCAAAAAGAATAGGAAAGGAGGAAATCCACACTACAGGTGGATACACTCAATCAAGGAAGCCATGGCCTTGAGTGTGCAAGACCTGAACAGGGCTGAAGATAGCAGGGTGAGGTGGAGGACTCTCATTCACAAGGTGACCATATGTCAAGTCAACTAGACAGTAAGTAACAACAACATATGATGATATCTGTATCCCAATCTATATAAAATGTTCTCAGGGTAGCTTACAAATGATATTAAAAGAATTATTTTTTTGTAAACTAAACTAAAATATTAGAAATAATTAACTAATTAAAACCCATTAAAAAGATTAAAACAGTTTTAAATTGTGCAAAATGAGGCAGAAATCCAGATTAAAACAGGATATAATCAAGATGAAATGAAGGGTTGCCTAGGAATGTGGACATTTTCAAGTCAATGGGAAGCAGCAGCAAACTTCAGGCTGAGTTGCATTAATAGAGGAATTATGAGTACAGGGTACTTCCCCATTCTACTTGTCAATTGTAGGCCCCTTTTTTATAATAGTTTATGGAGGACTGATAGTTATAGTTTTTATTATTATAGGGATGCTTCAGGTATCTGATCTTTTTGAACTTTTATGTGAACACATCAACACTTCCCAAATTAATGTGGTAATAAGAAACTCAGCCATTCTCCAGATTTTGCACTTGTGTCAAATTTAACATCTCAAAAAAGCACCAAAAGGCATTTAGATATGTGTACTTAGAGAGTGCACTTTGGAAAGCACATTTGCAAATGGCCCCTTTTTTTTTTTTGTAAGAAAGGACTTTTAAGAATATGCAAATATGTATTCAATATATAGTTTCATGCAGATTAAAAAATCAGATTAATGCACAAATGGAACAGTATTGATTTATAAATGGATACATATATAACCAATATAGACTAGACATTGAAAAACATGTCCATCATTTAAATAGTTTTACTTCTAGAAATCCATAGAATCTGGAGAAAAGTTCAGAAAGAAGAGCTTTGGTTTTTGTTTCTAAAACTGATTCTGCTCCTCTGGGAGAGGATATGCTTACTGCACTAAGGCTATTGTGTTACAGTCTCTCGGTGTAGATATAAAAATGTATTAACATTTGTTCAAATACTGAAATGCACTTTCACCTCTGGGAGTTAAAGAACAAATGAAAACTCTCGCTATCCAGCTTCTCAAACTGACATCTAAAAATAACAAAATTCAGAAGCCTGCTATTTGCAGGCTTCCATGTTGCTTATTAGCAGACCCCATTTGGTGCTTTTCTCTACCTTCTAGTGATTTTTCCCCCTGTCTCCCGCTGAATTACTTAATTGGTGTCATGGTCACAGGGGTCATGACCACTTTGTGGAAAATGATAGTTAATTAAAGGGAAATCTAGCATTTAAGGCAAATTCCTCTGGTGCTCATGGTTTATTGATCAGTTTTGGTTCATACTCTGGAAACAGTGTCAGAAGGCTGTTCATTCATTATTCTCTTACACAACACTTTCTACAGACAGAAAGATCCTAGACCGAATGCCATAAGTTTGGTAATGAAGCAGCTAGCATTTATCTTGCAAAGCAGCTTCTGAAGTTCTGTATAACAGCAATAGTGCTATTCATACCTGCCAGATTTTATGCATTTTCCCAAATTATATTTAATACATGTTGTTGTTGCTATGCTATGCACCTTTAATTGGTTTCTGACTTATCGTGACCCTAAGGTGAACCCGTAATAGGATATTTTTGGTCAGATTTGCTCACTGGGAGTTTGCCTGTGCCTTCCTCTGAGGATGACTTACCCATGGTCATAAAGTGAGTTCCCATGGATGAGTGGGGATTCAAACCACAGTCTCCAGAGTCCTAGTCCAATGCTCACATCATTATACCACACTGATTTTAATACATAAAATTATCTTTAAAACTGGGGGTTTGACTTAACAAAGTAAACAAAACTTGAAAAACAATTTTACTGATCAGACATTTGATCCATCTAATCCAATATGCAGAATATAATGGCAAATAACTTAAATGTCTCCAAAAGCACAACATTGATCTAGTTCTTATCTTCTTCTTCTTGGCTTTACTTCACGAACGAAGATTCAGGAAGGATTCGTCCGTGCTTTCAACAAGCGCGTTGATGACGTTGGATGTATCCTTTGAGCCTGTGCAATGGATTTTTCTGGTGGAGCACAGCGTGCACAGAACTGGCCTCACCCTTTAAACCAGAGGTTCGACTGCTGAGGCCTTGACAAGCATGGACGGTGGCAGCGAGGTCCTCGGGTCATAGGTTTGGTTAGAGTTTCCTTCTCTTAGATGGTTGACCTTACAGGGTTAAACGAGCACCATCTGCCCGGGTTTGGGATTAGAGTTTTCCTTCTCCTAGGATGGTTGCCATAAGGCTAGAGAGCCCATCCTGCCCTTTGGCGCTCTTGGTCACACCCTTGGGTTGTGACCTGTCTGGCATGGGAGGCCCTACTGGTGGCTATTATACCACCACCAGCATAGCTCACAACTTCATTAGGGTAAGCAAGCCTCTCCCCCACACAGTCAGAGCATAGCTGGAGGGGAATAGGAGGCCGGAAGATGACAGTTAAGGAGGGAGGAGCCTCTTTCTTCAGTTCCTATAGTCCAACACTAAAATCACAGAACCCAAGTTCAAATTTGTTCAACATCATATGAACAATAATTGCCCCATACAGTATTAGAGATATGCGTTTTAAACAATGGCAGGCACTGATCCAGGAGCTAGCATGGTTTGAATATTGGACTAGGACACTAAGATACTAGGGTTCAGATCTCTGCTAAGCCATGGAGTAACACAGGATTACCTTGAGAAGATCCCACTTTAAATACTGTTAAAGGCAACGGCAAATCTGTTTTGATTAATCATACCCACAAAACCCTACAACGCTGGGGAAGAGTCACCGATAATTCAGAGCAATTACTGCTAGAAAGTAAAAAACAATTAGAATTAAGTAGAGAATTAGGGGAAATTATAAGTAATAATAAACAAGGTATAGATACTAAAAAGAGGAAAGGAACAGAAACGTCTCAAGAGATATAGGAGGGGGGAAACAGGTTATAGGAAGATGTCGCAGGCAATTCTCTCTTGGAATGTTAACGGTCTTAATTTGAAGAATAAAGGAATAAATCTTTCATTATTTGATTAGACAAAAAGCGCACATTTATTGTTTACAAGAAACACATATAAATTGGAGGACGTCAAGATACTGGAAAATCCAAAATTAGGAGACTGTTCGTGGCCTCATGCGAAACAGAAAAGAAAAGAGGTGTGGCGACATATGTAAGCAGTACATAGGACGAAGGAGGTATTTAAAGATAGAGATGGCAATATTTAGCGTTAGAATTTCAGTTCAAGAGAAAAAATTTTGTTGATTAACTTATATGCCCCACAGGGAATAAATCAAATTTTATTAAAGATTACTGGGAAAGTTAAAGAATTCAATTATGAGAAATTATTTTAGCTGGAAACTGGAACGGAGTTTTGGACAGCAGAGCTGATAGAGTAGATCGAGAAGTTTAAGGAGGTCGGGTAAGTTACCCCGTTCAGCTTTGAATGATAAGAAGGCTGAAATTGAGATATGTGGAGAATATCCATGGAAATAAAAGATTATACTTTTTATTCAAATAGATATAAAACGTGGTCCAGGACTCGATCTGATATTAACATCCAACTAATTAATTCAGATATAATCAACATAGAAATTTTACCAATGGTGATGTCCGATCATTGCCCGGTTAAACTCCTGATTAAACATAGATCTAAGGAATTTGTTTGGAACATGAGAAATTATCTACTATCGGATGAAAAAATAGTAAAGGAATCAGGCAAGAAATTAAATTATATTTCATGAAAATATGGAAAAGGAACACCAAGCACATAGTCTGGGACGCGGTGTAAAGCGGTCTTTAGGGGTTATTAATACAACAGAGGAGGAAGAAGAGAGAGAAATGGGAAAAAAAACAGACTTATTTGAGAAATTGAAATCAAAGAGCAGAAGCTAAAAGTAAACCAGGAGACGAGGTAGTGATTAATGAATTGCCTTTGATTCAAAATATGATAATAAAAACTTAATTCAGGAAATCACAGATAATCAAATTTAGTAAATATGAATTTGAGATGCCATAAGTGAAGATGGTTGCCACAAATAAAAAGAGGAAAGAGAGAGAGATCAATATCGAAATTGAAAAAAGGAGGGAATTGATAACTCACCAGGATAAATTAAAAGAAATCGTTAGAGAACTTTGAGAATCTTTACAAGGAAGGGATCATCCCAAGAAAAGAGGTTATATAGGGAGTAATAAAGATAATATGGTGATATTATATCAGAATCCCAGATTAAGATTTAATGAACAGTAACGGTAGGAGACTAGAAAATACCAATAAAAATCTAAATGAGAAGAAAGCTCCAGGCCCCGACGGGCTCTCAGGATTTTATAAGATTTTCAAGAAGAATTAATACCCCCCCCCCCCTATTAAGGACTATAAATGGCATTGATCGGGGAAATTACCCGGAATCCTGGCGCTATTCGGTAACAACCTTAATACATAAAAGAGGGTAAAGACCCTGAGTATAGAAAATTATCGCCCGATATTCTTCTAAATATTGATTATAAGTTTTTACTTCTATCCTTGCTAATCGATTGAAAAAGATACTAACATCATAATAAGTTCAGACCACAGCAGGTTTTTACCGAAAAGGCACCTGAAAGACAATATCAGATTAATAGTTAACGTGATAGAGTTCTTTCAGATGTATAAAAGTAGAAATTGGGGTTAGTATTCTTGGATATTGAAAAAGCATTCGATAGTGTGAATTGGGATTTCTTAGAGATTGCAATGGACGAATGGGGGAATAAAGGGCAGATATAATAAGGATAATGGAATGATATAGCAAACAGAGTACAAGGATTATTTTAAATGGGGAGAAGACGAATCCAATATTACATTGAGAAAGGGACCCCAAGGTTGTCCCTTTCACCATTGCTTTTTATACTTGTAATGGAATATTTGTAATAAAATAAGGAAAGATGACGGATCCAAGTTTGGAATTTACCAATATAAATTTAAACTCCGTGCGTTTGTGGATGATTGGTGATTTTTTGGAGAACCCTAAAAATCATCCAATATTGAAGAAGAAGTTGGAAGATTTTGGTACATTATCAGGCTTAAGGTGAATAAAGGAAAACTGGGATCCTACTTAAAATTTGTCCAAAAGGGAATCAGAGGATTAGGATCTCTTACTCAATTCCAGCTGTAATAAAATTAAATATCTAGGTATAACTTTGACAGAGAACAACAAGACTTGTTATAAACACATTATGTTCGGTCTGGGAGATATAGGGTGATTTAAAAAATGGAAGGAAAACAACGTTATCGTTGTTAGGAAAGATTGCTACAATCAAACGAATGTTCTTCCTAACATGCTGTCCTATTTCAAACATTGCCATTTGTAACTAATAAGACCCCTTTAAGAACTGGGAAAAAGTAAGGTAAATTTTGTGGCAAGAAAAAAACCCAGGGTGAAGCTTAAGGTATTGCAAGATACTAAGAACAGGGAGGTGGATTACCTAATTTGGCGTTATATCATAATGCTTGTGCTCTAAGCTGGATTAGAGTGGATTCTGTTGGAAGACCACATTGAGTTGTATGAAGGTTTATGGCTAAAGTTAGGCTGGCGCATATATTTGTTCGGATCAAGTAAGGACATTAAGTTATTTAAACAACATATATTAGAAATTCGCTTTACATTATTGGACAAATACAGAATTTATTACAGAGGGTTACCTAAATGGACTTCTCCGCAGGGGCTTACCACAAGAAATGAAGGCAAAGCTTTGACTGATTGGCGAGGTATAGAATCTAGTAATAGGCTGGAGGACAAGAGGTTTTAAAATCAGATGAGGATATAGCAAAATAGATCCACAGATTACATGTAAACGTTGGCAATTAGAGAAGAGGAAGAGAGATAAAGATGTTCTTGATAAAGAGAGGTAATCCCAATTTGATAAGATTATTAGAGGACTAAGATTTAAATTAATTTAAAAAAATTATATATTTCTATTAAGTTTGGAGATGTGGGACGAACAGTGAAAAACACTAGGTGAGGGCACAAACCTAAAAAAGATATCCCTCTGTCCAGTGGAAAATGTATGGAGAGAAACTTACGCTTTATTTTGTAATCTAAAAAGAAATTATTATAAGTTATTTTATAGGTGGTACTTGTCCCAACCGACTCGCTGAATAACAAATCATGGAATCTATGTTGGAAATGTGGCGAAAGAGGAGGCTCCTTTTATCACTTGTGGTGGAGGTGTATAAGAGCGCCCAAATTTTGGAAACAAATACACAGACGATAGTTGGTACTCTAGGATAGAAAATACCGTTGAGTCCAGAACTTTTTTTGTTAAATATATGGCGGTATCCGGATAATTTGATACATGACGAGCAGAGCGTTTTTATTGTATATGATTACCTCCGCACGATTGAAATGGGCCCAGCATTGGAAATCGGATAAAACCCCAACCGTAAGAGAATGGTTGTTAAGTTGAACGAGTTGGCTACTCTAGATATGTCTCTATGTCAAAAAAATATAGATCCAGAACCGTATGAGGAGAAATGGAACAGGTCTCACACTATGGGAAAAACACGTATGAAAGTCGATTAAATGGAAAACAATTGTTCCGACCTATACCAAAGTATATGTTACTACACTTTATTTTATCTACTCTGTCCAAAAGCTCAGTACATTGTATATTGTATTTCCAGATGTATTGTATGGATATTTAATGGGGGAAAAAACCTACAACGGTTGCCATAATTAGATGATTTGAAAGCACAAAATACAATAAGCACCGAGCCAGGACTGCTTATATATACTAGGGTACACCTATGCTGAGAAATTTGCAGTTTGACACCACTTTAAGTGCCAGCTCCATCTAGGAATCCTAGGTGGAAATGAGGTCCATTACTTCCTGTCTACTTTCCAGAAGTTGTTGAAAATCTTCCTTTGGTGGGTAATTTTTATTTATTTAGTTTTAATTATTCATATTTGTACTGGTGTGCCTTTGTGCAAAAGGTGCTTTGCTGCTACTTTTTGTATTTTATGTTATAGATAAAGGATGCTTTTAAATGAAATGTTCAGATAAACTGCCTATGTTCGAAGATAGACAGGACATGTTTTCAAACAAATAAATAGCCATTTTCAGTGTGGAGCGTGTATCCATAGAGGAATTACAGGTTGTGTTTCCTGGCCTTACACATCCACGCTTCCTATTCTGAATGGGTGAGTCTGATGGATGACTATAACAATGTTCACCGAGTGCAGTTTACAACCTTTGTATGATCAGGAACTATACATGATCATCCGTAATCATGGGAATGGGTGTTTATTGTGGTATTCTACAAAACCCTTAGGCCTTCTCATTTAATGTAGAAGGTCAGAGATATTGGGGGGGGGCTGGTATATAGGCAGCACCAGCCAGTACAAAGTATATTGTTAGCTGCCTTTGGTTGACTCTGATTCATGATGACCTCGTGAATAAGAACTTCCATAGCCCTGTCCAAACCTGCTCTGCTAGGTACCGGAGGTCTCCTTGTTTGTGCCTATCAATCTAGTATCGTCTTACTCTCTTCCTACAGCTTCCAAATTTCCTAGCATTATTGTCCTTTCTAGTGAGCCATGCCTTCTTATGATGTGTCTGAAGTATGACAGCCTCAGTTTAGTCATCTTGACTTCCAGGGAGAGTTCAGCTTGATTCGTTTCTAGGATTCATTTGCTTGTCTTTATTGGCATCCATGCTTAGCGCTCTTGTCTAGCACCACATCTTGAATGAGTTTTTTCTTCTACCAGCCCTTCTTCACTGTCCAGCTCTTACCTCCCGACATGTGACGGGAAAACAAATCTTGTAAATAATGAATATGGCTTTGTAATGTGCAAATGTGCGTTTTGTCATTCTTGGCTTTCAAATTGCTTTAAAGGTCAATGATAATATTGATACTAAGGTATTACACAAGTATTAACATTCTGTTAGCATGATCTTTTAGCCACTTACTTATGCAAACTGTCTCTTTCAGTAGATAAATATTCAGTGGTAATAATGCAATGTTAACTAGGTAAAGAACTATGGGAGAATCAACCAGAGTACTCTATATGAATCCACTGCTTAGAGAAAAAGTTTTCCCTGATATATTCTTTGGAGAGAAGATTTGCTTAAATGTATTGGGACTTACTTCTGATCTTCTATCAGATGACTTTGGCCTGTTACAGACAGCCAAATAAAGCTGCTTCGGTCATAGTGGAGTATGGTATTTCAATGATGCATGTCCTAAGAGTCCAGAGGCCCGCACAAAGCCACGCTCCAGGCTGGAGTGTGGCTTTGTTATGACTTCTGGACTCTTAGACGCATGCATCATTGAAACCAATACCTCCACTGTGACTCGAAGCGTTTATTTGGCTGTCTGTAACAGGCCATAGTCATATGGGCTGTGTTAAAACCAAGCTGTAGCATGTTATCTTGTGTTAATGATCTAAATCCAATTGTTCCAATTAGAGTAAAACCGTCAGAATAAAAAAATTACATAAGTGTTGACTATTCAGTGATTCATCCTTTGATTAAATGGTCAGTGTGATTTCTTTGAGACAAGGAGAACAAATTTGTTATCATAAAAGGCAACACAGACTTTTGCTATTTAGTAAAACAATTGAGAAACCAGCATGGCGTAGTGGTTTGATGTTGAACAATGACTCTGGAGACTAGGGTTCAATTCCCTGCTGCCTATGAAACCTGCTGGTGACCTTGGGCAAGTCACATGCTCTCAGCCTCAGGGGAAGTCATGTAAACCTCCTCTGAATATATCTTGCCAAGAAAACCCCTGTAGGTTTGCCTTGGGTCCCCATGAGTCAGAAACAACTTGAAAGAACACACCACATCACAAAAACAATTTGAAATATGGTTTTGAAAAATGTTGACACTAATTTACTACACTTTTTCTTATTAAGAGACACTGTTATATGTGGGGTTTTTTTTTTGTGTTTTTTTTTTGCATATGATGGGCTTAGCACTGTAATGTTATATTAAAACATGTGCAGAAAAACACAGGCTTTTAAAATCTACCCTTAGAAAACAGAGGAAATCTCATACCTGTAAATGCTGGCTGCATTTAAAGAACCCAGCTCAGAGTATTGATGTCCCTTTGCTCTGTGTAAACACTTTTCAACTGAAAAGTCACTTGAAACTGTGGGAAGCATTTCTAAGGCAACCTTGGAGGGCAAATACATGAAACATGGCCCAAAGCTTATAGTAATTCAGAAGCCTCATGTGGATGCACTGCAACGTGTGTGTGTGTGTGTAAAGTATGCAGCCAGTTCAAGGATACGCATACAGTTGATTTTTCTCACGCAGCATGAACCTGTATTAAGATAATCCCAAGTTCTGTCTCTTCCACCCCGAATACTTACAACAGGGAAGAGCAGGAGGGGAGGAGCCAGCTTGTAACTAGGTAGCACTTTAGGAAACAGAAGGGTTTCTCTAGGCCTCATACGACAGACCAAATAAAGTGCTTTGGGTCACCCTGGAGGTATGTGTTTAAATGATGCAGCGTACTAAGAGTCCGAAAGCTGCACCAAACTGTGCTCCAGTCCTTAGGACTGGATCGTGGCTTTGATGTGGTTCTGGCCTCTTAGGACGCATGCTCATTTAACAGCATACCTCCAAAGTTGACCCGAAGCAGCTTTATTTTGGCCTGTCTGTATGGACCTATGTTTCTCACAGGGCTCAGTCTTCCCACTCCAAATAGCAAAACCCCTTCTGCACATCACCCTTCATCATCAATGCACTAACTTTTTGATTCATGATGGCTCATTTGTTATTGTTCATCTTTTGCCATTTTTTCCTTTGAGGGAAGTGGTAGAAAAAAACCCCTATCAGGTTTTTTGAGTGCTCACAAAAAGTTAATGTCAAAAAAGTAGTTTTAGTCACTGCTGCTCTTGCTTTCTTTCGTCTGACAATTGAGGAAGAGGTATAACAAGAAACAGTGTTTTTGTGGGGGGGGGAAGAACTTGAAGCTTGTGGGAAGGTACATTTCTGGGGAAGGAGAGGGAGGAGTATCTGGGGTTGATTTTTAGAAATGGTTTCTAGTCTCTTTCAGATGAGAGTCTTTCCTCACCAGGGTGTGAAAGACAGTATGCTCCACTGCACCTCCAGTGAAGAAGGACTGAGAGTTGGTTCCTTGCCAGGGAGAAGCTCCTTCCTTTGTAGCAGGTCACCTTGATAGCTTGCAACAGAGCTGGTCGAGCAGTGAAAAAAAGCTCTCATCCACACCAGCATTTTGAAAGGTCAGCATAGTGAGAGCTTTTGGTTGCTGCTCAGCACAGCTGTTCTTGCTGCTCCCATGTGATCGGGTTGCAATGAGAGCACGACTGTGAATCTCTCATCCAAATCTGGCACGAGTGAGAGACTTCAGAGTTGCTGCTCAATGGTGTGTGGTCGCTCGCTCCCTTTGCACCTGGTTCCCCTGCGGAGCAGACCAGCATCTGGCCAGCACCCCTTCCTTTTGTTATAAGGCTAGCACAGGCAGGGAGGAGCAGACCTGGTGTGGGAGTTAAGCATAGCTGAGATAGATGACTGCTGGCTAGTTTCTGAAGAAACAGTAGATTATTTTAAAAAATGGCATTGTGGGGGCTAGAATTGTTGCCCCGGGAAGGCTTGGGGACCACCGCTCGCGACTATCTATTTCTTTTGTTTTTTCTTTCATTTGGGTGCTGACAGCTGCAGATTATGCATTTGACACTGTTTTAAGTCATGGCACCCTCTTATGGCTCCGGGATTGTGTTTGCTCTCTTTCAGTGCTCTCTGACAAAAAGCTTGCTCATAAAATACAAATCCCAGAATTCCATAGCCATGAGCCATGACAGTTAAAACCTTGCGTGCAGATCCCGCCCCACATGGCTGTGTTCCTGTCCATTGCTCGCCTGTTGTTGACTAACTATTGTTGAGGCACACTTCTGCCCTGAAAACAGTCACAAGGACGCTAAGTGGAGGAGGTCTAGTCTGAGCACTATCATTGATACTTGCCAGAAATATTTCATAAGTTTTAAGATGCTGGGAAGCACTTAAAAAAGATGGCATTCAATATTCCAAGAGGACCTCCACCCCCCCTACCTATTAAGCCATGTCCCTAGGATCTGCTGTGGCACTGGACAACATATATGAGTCAATCCTTTCTGGATAACTGCCCACCCTGCATTCGTGATAACTATTGGTTTAAGATCAACGGCTCGGACGGAAGGAACAAGCCTTGTTACTGGAGAATCCATGCATTTGCAAATCATGCAATGAGCTGAATTCATGTTATTAAATAGCAGGAGAATCTCGGATCAAGGCGGGTTAAGGAAACAGATGCTTTGGATTAACTTGCATAAAAGAAAACAACCAGGTTAAGAACATGGATTCTCCCTCCTTTTTTCTGTTCTAATTTTAGACAGAGTCTTGTGCATCAAAAATTTACAGTAGTGAGTGAGAAGAGGTAGAGAACAGTGGAAAGAAAATTAGAGAGCTCTTTGTTTTTGACTTTCCTTGTAGTTGATTTTCGAACCTATTAACATTTAAAATGATGTTTCTGAGATGTTCTTTTATTTAACATGATTCTTTCCTTGGGTTTGGTGATGGGGGAACAAAGATAAATCCAAATATTTAGATTTTGCTGTTATAGTTATATGAGCAAACATATTGTAGCTACGCAACATAACCGTTGCAGACACTTTATGAGAAAAAGTGTACTTCCAGGTCAGGTACCTGTGATGGTCACAAGTTGAGACTTTGCCATCTCAAGTCAAATGATCAGGAAAAACCTTATGGAGGGAAAAACGTCTTTCCGCCTGAGATCATGGAAATATTGCTAGAATAGAAAACACTGGACCGATAGTCTTACCTGGTAAGGCAAATGTTATCTTCGAAGTGAACCCTATCACTGAGATGTAAGACTACAAACTCAAGGACTGAGATTTTTTGACCATATCACATGGGGTATAAGGAATAGTAGCATAGTCTCATATTAACACAACTACCATAGGATATTCTACGTGTCGGTGTGTCTTTCACCTCAGCCCTCCTTGCTGGACTAAAACCAAGTAGATGAAATAACACTAGAAAGGAAACACTGCCATGTTGTTTACATGTCTAGTCTAGTCTAGAAGTGGGCAAATCTGATCTACAGGGTGCACGCAGCCCCGAACCTTTCCAAAAAACCCCCCAATTTTCTCCAAAGTTTCAACCATGATTTTGAAAAAAAATCATCTTAAATTGCTCTAATCTCCTTAACTCTCCCACACTGCCATGAAAAATGGAAGTTGGGCAATTTGCCCTTCTTTGCACCCCTCAAAACTTCTAAAATGGCTGATTTAGTGAACACAACTGTTTCAGATATCTAGGACACTGACTGGGCTGAAGAGGCGAAATTGACCCATCCCCATAAAAGGTGTTTACAGATGTTCCCATGTATGAAGATTTAGGCTATTATTCATCATCAGCACAGCATGGCTTTGACTTCAATGGGAGAAAACTTCCCTTGGGTGATGGGAAATAAGAATGCTGTATACTACGGCCTAGTCTGAAGTCTTCCATATGTTAATGTTTTCCCTTAACAAGTTCACATTCTCTGAAACTGGATTATTTCATAAGACTTTCTGGAAGAAGGCCATTTGGGCAAATCTGATGATGATGTGATGATGATGTGATGTGATGATGATGTGATGATTTTGTGGTGGTGGTAGAGGTGGTGGTCAGCCTTACCCTAAAGGTACAGAAGCTAAATAGGAACGGCCTGGTTAATATTTGATGAGGGCTGTCCAAAATACCAGTCTGTGGGCTGTATATCAGAGGATGGAACTAGCAAAATTACACCTGCTCTTCCTTGCCTTAGAAAGCCTATGAAATTCACGAGGGTCACCGTAAGTTAACAAGTGACTTGAACACACATAAGACTTTTTCCTTTGTTAGTCCATTGACACAGCTTCAATATGCCTTATGTGCAGAAAACAGATGTTCTCTGGATTAACTTGCATAAAAGAAAACAACCAGGTTAAGGACATGGATTCCCCCTCCTTTTTTCATGTTCTAATTTTAGACAGAGTCTAGTGCCTTAAAAATTTACAGTGGAGGTGTGAGACGAGAAAGAGAAACAATGGAAAGAAAAATTAGGAGTTAATCCTAAATTAATCAAGGGGCAGAGTTTTCCTACAATAGCATGATGTGTTTACTAATACAGTACAACCCCTGTGTGCTTGGGGGATATGTTCTTGTGGAAATGCAAGACTGTGGATAATAGCAAATCCTATTGAAACGAATGACTTCTGGGGGAAGCCGAGAATGGAGTCGTGCTGGAGAACACCTCTCCAGGCATTACTCCAAGGTCAACCTCTGCCAGAAGCATACCATTCAATCATGCTGAAGGTCCTAGAAAATGCCTAGAGAGAACGTATTTTTTCAGACACGGATAAGGTAAACTGCAGGTTCCAGTCCTGAGAATATGGGGGTGGGGAATCATACTGTCTACAAAATAGTCAGGGTTGTTGCAATTGTTCTTTGCTTCTCTTTCTCTTTGGTATTCCCAATTCACACACAAAGAGAGTTGGTTCTATTCTCTAGGCTGTAAAAACGAGAGTGCAATTCAGCAGAAGGTTAAACAAAGATGTTTTAGACATAACAAGAACTGCGTTAAGCTATAACACACTTTTTCTAAATTAGTCTGTATTCTGCTGTGCCTTTGTGCTTAGAAAGGTATTTGAAAAATGTCAAGCCTTTCACAAGCTCACAATGGCATTAAGTATGAAATCTAAACATTTTGCAATTATTCTGTAGCAGTAGGGCAATAAAGCAACAGGAACAAAAGAATTCTGTGTTCAAAGAATTGCTGAGTTTCTCCTATTGGGCCTTCTTCTTAAAAATGTCAAGTTCTTAATTTATTTCTCAGTCATGAGGAGAACCTTTAGTTCACAGGATGTCGCTCTTTGTCTATCTCAAAGACAAGTATCCTGCTCAGATGGACTCCTGTGGACTTGTAAAACTGCAATGAGGTCAATGACTCTCTTTTAAAGTGATGAATGAAATCAAAGGTGTTCACTGAAAATGTAAGCATACTGTCACACACAACATAATACATAAAGGTAACTATCTAAAATTAGTGTACTCATTATAATCTTCTTTTCAAGGATGTTTATTTTGGCGGGTTACAGACCGTCCATTTGGGGCGGTCTGTACCCGCCCCTTTCCCCAGTGTATCGGGGCCTCAGCTGCCAGAACGGCAGCCACTGAGGCCCCGATCCGCCGCTTTTCAGGCTGCAGGGAAGCGGCAAAACGCCGCTTCCCCGCAGCCTGAAAAGGGTTGTCCTTGGGGCTTCAAGCGGCGCTTGGCCCCTTTCTCCCTTGCTTCGCTGGGCGCAGCCATCTGAAGGCTGTGCCCAGTGGCGCAAAGCGGCGCCGCAAACCAGGAAGGAGCTCCGAAATGGAGCTCCTTCCTGGTCCACGCTAAGGGTGCACTAGGCGCCCTGGTGTGGAGCGAGGACGTCACATCCGCGCCGCCCCGTATAGAGGCAGTGCGGCCGTGACGTCCTCATGGCGGCGGCCATCTGGAACGGCCGCCATCATTTTTTATGCGCAGAGCGCGTATTAGGGTTAGGGAGGTGCGGAAGCACCACACCTCCCTAACCCTAGTACACGCTCTGCGCGTAGTTTAATGGCGGTGTGTAACCCGCCTTTAACTTCATCTTTGTCTTGGACTGCTCATCAGACTTGTCCTATCTGAGGACTAAGAATGTTACTGAGATTTAAATCCAGTTTCTAGTGACAACTAGAGTACACCAACAGGATCACAGGGAACTTAGTAAGTCAACATTTGTGTAAGTTCCGTCGATTGAGTGATTCCATTCTAGCTGGAACTAGCACTTAGATTTAGACCAATGGGTACAGTATAAAGGCCTCCTTACTGGTAGGGACAATAAACAGAGGCTCAATCCAGTCAAAATTAAGGTACTATTTGAAAGTAAATTCCTGATTGGATGAGTAAAGTTCAAACTTGTGCTGAACTTTGCATTTTTTTCTGAAAGTGCAGTTCCACAGCTTAGAATTTTTTTTAGATTGCGTACTTCTGCATAAATTCATGCAAAATGCATCCTATCAACTCTAGATGGTGATACAGCTATCTCCCTCTGTACAGGTATAACCATGCTTCAGTGGTTAGGGTCTACTTTAAGTCCCAGTTAGTTTACTGCAATGCACTGTATGCGGAACTGACTTTGAAAATGATTCAGAAACCTGACATTTCACACCAGAAAAGGTCTTACCATTTAGCATTGATTCTGACCTACCTGAACAGCTGATATGATTCAGGACATAGTTCAAAATGAGGGCCCAAACCTATAAAGCTGATGTGATTAGGACACCAATGTTGGATATATCTGAAGTTCAATCCTTGGCACCTTTAATTAAAATGATTGTTAAAGACCTCTGCCACTGTCAATCAGACTAAACAGGACCAAGCTACATGAACCAGTGGGTAGGTAGCACTGTATATATACAGCAAAGAGTGAAAAAGATGCGGAAAATGTCAGAGTCAAAAACACATGACTTAAACGGATCTGGTGCATGCCCCCTTTGAATCGCTTCAGCGAATTGATTTAACAGGGAACCAGAGTCGTTTGAACCAGTTCAAATCGAATTGCAATCTAGTTTAAAAGGTAGTGGGAATGAGGCCTAAGAGTTTTATGTACAAAAAGAGTACACATAACTGGGGATAGGCTATCAACCTTGAGGTCAGACCAAAATTAGATAAATAGAATATCCCAGTCTAAATTTTGCTCTGACCTCATGGCCAACAATGTACCCAAACTATGTACTCACTATATATTATTACACACCATGCACCTGAAGAAATGGGATATAGTTCAGAAAAGCTCATGCTTGGTAAATCTATAAGGGGCTCAACAGACTGCCCCTTTGGAGTGGCATCCCACCACCCCTTTCCTCGCTGCATTGGGGCCATAGCAACTACATGATGCTGCCCTGATCTGGCACTTTGCCAGCAGTAAAAGAAATGGCAAAATGCCACTCCTTTTAGTGCTGGCAAAAAGGTGCCCTTGTTGCAGCAGCAGTAGCTTTTCATTTAAATGCTGCATCAAAGGAGTACTGTGACAACCCCCGTCGTGTGGTCAGGTGCACAGCGTGACACCAGCATCAGGGCAATGTCAGGGCATGCAGACACCACGCTCCCACTCTGCCTTGAGGCTGGCATTAAACACCTGCCTGTTCAGCCCCCAATGCTTTCTAAATGTTGTTAGTCTTTCTAAGAAGCATGACTTTTTGTTATGCTTCTATGCACCTTTACTGAGAGGATCTAGTGACTCCAGCATGGCTTGCACCCAAGTTTGTGTGCACAGATCGGATATGCATGAAAATTAGACTTTTTAAATATATATATATATATATATATCACTCTTAAAGAGCGCTAGCTGAAAGATTTCAGACAACTTTGACCCGATTGCACAGGCTACAATGTTTTCTGCAAGACTACAGTGACAGAGATATTGATATAACTTTGATGTTATATCCTAAAGCTTTCTACGTGGGTGCAATAAAAGTAATGAGAAATCTTCTAATTGCAATTGCACTATCATTCAATTCATACCTCAAGGAGAAGTGAAAGAATATTGTGATGCTTGGGCAAACCAGATGATTCCTAGCCAAAGGGAACATTTCAGTGGGACAAGACAGATATAAAATAAGAGAACTAGTTCTGTAAAATATATTTTTCAAAGCTAATTTTTAGCTTTGAAAAATATATTTTTAGTTTTATTTGCAGCTGTGTTAAGCAAACCCGAATAATTTAACTTTTACATTCATGTTTGATTTAATGCTCAGTTAATTAATAAAATGTTTAAAATCTGGATTTATGTTTTAATTTTATTTGTTTTATTTGAATTTTATTACTGTTAGATGCCTTGGGTGTCATGTTTTGGCAGAAAGGGAGACCAAAAGCTAACTTACTAAATACATAATTAAATATTATGCCTTTCATTTTATGAAGCTTTTCAGTAATATCCCACTGGCATTAAAGGGATTAATTGTGATCTCAGTTATATAAGTGTCAATTTTAAACAAAAACAAAACAGTATCACATCATACTCCATGCGAAGTATCCATGTGTGTTTGGTGGAATAATGAAGTTTTGGAAAATATATCAATATATATAGTGAGGACAGAACCCTCCTCCTCCCCATAAAAACAAACAAACATTTGAATGAGGGGAACACTCAAACTTGTAATATTTTGTTGACAGATTCCACTTTTAGCTTAATGTTTCAAACAAACCTTTCATCGACACATCTGTTCAAAGACTTCAGCAGAACACAAAAGATTAAAACTGCTAAATGAATATTTTTCCAACTTTTTCGGAACCCTTTCCCACTATACATTTCATGTTTTAACAGTGTCATAAATTCCTCCATCTAAAACTAGCTTTAACACAGGATACTGAAATTCAATTTATATAGCAAAGTAATTATATGCTCGCGTGCACACATAGTGTCTTGAAACTAAATTGAGGGATGGACACAGGAAACTTTGTTGAGTTTGTTCACTGGTTTCAAATCCAACAAAACTACTTTTATCACATCAGCATGGGAATATACTAAAAACTGTATGGGGGGGGGGGGCAGGGTATCTTTTCATTTTAGGAGTCCTTAGAGTGTTTATTACACTGTTTAGCCTGCATATCATTTCAGAAAATTGAGAGGGATAGGTGGAATACAAAAATAAAAAATATGTGTAAGATAGTCTGCCAAACCTTGTTATACTAGCTGGTCCCTATCTGCTTATCTTGCTAGCCTTTATAATGGATGTAATTGCTGGACTGTTTTATCTTAGTCTAGTCTAGTCCCAATTTGCTGGTTTTACAAAGATAACAAGGATCTGATAGTTATTCCCATGTCTGAAATATTTTTTGAAATATTTACATTGCTTAATGCAGGAGATTCAAGTGGAAAATTGATAGTTTCTATTAAGAAAAGGTGTCTGACAAGTGGAAATGCACCTTTTCCTGCTCAGTTACATACTTATCATCATGACAAATTTCCAAAAAAATGCTGGTGCCCTTTTCTATAAGTGTGATAAGTGAGCAATGCAGTAATAAATGTTTCTTGAGGTTATAGTTCCAGCTTCTGCCACTATTTCGGCTGTGAAAGTTACAGAGGAGCTTGGCAGTAGACCATCCATTCCACAAACGCATGTACTAAGTGTTCCAGACAATCTGCATAGTTACAATTCTTTTTCTGGTAAACAACTTGACTTTTAAAGAAGCAAGGTGGACTGAACTTTAATGTGACAAGTTAAAACATCATGACATTACCACATCACCCAATAATACTATGTATTTTTCCGTAATCTGGAACATTATTTTATCTGTCTGTGTATCTTTCTATCTATCTAATTTCAAGGGTAGTGATTTTAATCTGTAACAGATTACAAATTAAATTGTCTTGTGGCACCTTAAAAACTAACACATTTATTAAAGTGTAAGTGTTCTTTAATATGAGCCCCCTCCATCACCTAGTTAATTTGTCTAATTTTCTGTATAAATCTGTACTGTAGTGTACTGCAGCTGAAGAAGTGGGTTTATATCTGTGAAAGCTCATGCTAAAATATTAAAAAGTTAGTCTTAAAGGTGCTGCTACATTCTGTTCTCTCCTCCCTTCCTCCTTTTTATGTATAGTTCACTCCAGCCCACTTGAGGCTCCAGCAAGACAGAAAACTGTTATTATTTCAACCAGGAGTGGTTGATCTGCATGTTTTAACTATGCGAGAGGTTTTTTTTTTAGTATAATTGTTTCAGTAATTTTTAAAATAATGTTTTTATCTTTCTGTTTATATCCAGTGTTTTAAATGATGGCCTAGGCCAGTGATGGCGGACCTATGGCACGCGTACCAGAGGTGGCACTCAGAGCCCTCTCTGTGGGCAAATGTGCCATCACCCCAGCACAGAGTTTGCCAGAGTTTGTTAATAGAAAGGCAGAGGGACACGGCACTTTGCAATAAGTAAGTGGGTTTTGGGTTGCAGTTTGAGCACTCGGCCTCTAAAAGGTTCACCATCACTGGCCTAGGCAGTAAATAAAGATGCCCCAGATGCTGGCGAAACGTCAGGAATAAATTCTTCTAGAACATGGCCATATAGCCCGAAAAACCCACAAAAAACTATAAAAGTAAAAGTTATGTGCCTTCAAATTATTTCTGACTTATGGCAACCCTAAGGTGAACCTATCATGGGATTTTATTGGCAAGATTTGTTCAGATGCGGTATTGCTTTCCCTCAAAGTTGAGATTGTGTGAACTGCCCAAGGTCACCCAGTGGGTTTCATGGCTGAATGGGGAAATGAACCTTGGTCTCCAGATTCGTAGTCCAAAACTTAAACCACTACACCATGCTGGCTCACAAATAAATGATTAGAATTAATTAATTAATTGGCAAGCTTTAGGATTCAAGCAACAGATTTCTGAATGCAAAGTATAGATTATACAACTGAGCTATATGGCCTTCCCACACAATCTTCTGATTTTTTTCCTTTTCTTTTGGTCTTTGCTTTTTTCTCTTCACTGTTGAATGATAATCAGTAAAATCACATCACTTTCCATCTTTAATAATCTTCTTCTTATTTAAAAAAAATCTAGTCTGCTCTTGACTCTGGAATGCTTGTTCCTCCAAAGCTATTCAAGCTCCCAAAAGATTTATAGTTGTTATACACATTATCTGTATTGCACATACTAATCATGAGGAGAATGTCCACGGAAAACTAATCCAAAATAAAAAAACATTAGAGAAACCCATGCGGTACGTGAAGAGAAGAAAATGTTACTCATTTGGAAGGACATGCTCAGATTCCTTCCAGACTTAAAATAACTTGTGGATTGTTTACTAATAATGTGATTATCTATTTTTAAATATCATAGGCATAACCCACCAAGCAAGGCTGCTGCTCGTTTCCATTCACTGCTTGCATAGGAGCTTTTTGCAAGCACCTGTGCAATGATTACAGATGAACTGCAACTTGGTAGAGGGATTTCCTGTGAGGATGAAAAAAAAGCTATGCTCTTTGTGAGTTATGCAGATTGAATGAGTGTGTATAGAGATGTATGTATGAAAGAGAAATAGAGAGAGAGAGAACATTTTCTTTTTTTCCTATTTCTTGCCCTTTCAGAATGTGATTGCTGTACCATAAAAGAAATCATAACAGCAGATTATAACCATTTGTTTTCAGCATACGAAAGACAGAAAGCGAGATGACTGGGTGTGGGTGAAGGCTCTTTGCTTCAGAAAAGCCGTGTCTATATAGCCATTTGGTCCTTTCCAGCATCCAGACTCTTAATAAATTTATTTTCAGTTAAAACTTTAACTGAGTTTCATGGCACCTATGAAGCTGTCTACACTAATAAAAATAAATAAATCAGCTTCACCTCACATTTTCCTGGTCTGTAACAACCCTGCAGTGACCCATTAATAACACACTAACAAACACATATGGTGACACTGAGCCTAACTGGCCACAAGTTTCCTCCTGGAGGACTCACTTCACTGTTTTTTTTTTTACCTTCCCAGCAGGTATCAACCAATCAAAGAATACAGTTTTATTTTATTTATTTTTTACTTGTGAAAATGGTCAGCCATAAGATCAGTGGTGACAGGTTAGATCGGCTACCCCATCCCTCTTCCTCCCCACTGCTGTGACATTGGTTTTCTCCTCACTCTGATTCACTTCCATCCTTCCCCTACCCCATCAGTGTTGAGTTATAAGCTCTGTCCATGCCACCCTCTCTATCCCTCTTTGGATGTTTAACTTGGGATGCATCTACATTCTAGAAATAATGCAGTTTAACACCACTTTAACTGCCACATCTCAGTGCTATGGACCTCTGGGATTTGTAGTTTTGTGAGACGTTTAGCCATCTCTGTTACAGAGCTTGGAGCTTATCGCACCACGGAAGGAGGCACCGAAGGAGAACAGAACGGAAGGGGCCTGGAACGAGTGGGGAATGAAGTCCCTCCCTCACTCATTGCACTCCATTCCCCACCTGTTTCCCATCCATCCCAGAGGGGGGCGATTTTTGAGAACTGTTTCAGAACAGTTCTCAAAAATTGCAGTCCTCTGGGGACGGATTGGGAATGGAACGAGTGAGGTACTACTGTGTGCAGTAAAATGCATCCCTCACTCGTTCCGTTTCATTCCTGGCCCCTTTTGGACCATTCTCCGACCATGCCAGGGGCCTGTGTGATAAACTCCCTTGGGTGTCACAACAAACTACAAATCCCAAGATTCAACAGGATGGAGCTACAGCACTTAAGATAGTGTCAAACTGCATTATTTCTACAATGCAGACATAACCCTTGATGAGGATGATAGAGGAGAGCATATCAAGCAGTGGTTTTTCTTGCCACCTTGTAGTTTGAGCAGGGGGAATTGGATCAGGCAGACAGCTAGTGGGTTGCCATTACAGCTGTGCGATCTAGCTGTAGAAATTTAGACTAGTGGGTGTTGGGAGGAGCAGGGAGCTTGCTAACATCTCTTACAATCCTCTGCATAGGCCATGTGGCTGATAGAAAATTCTCAAAGTCCAGGAAATTTAACATCTATTTGCAACACAAAAATGATTCTTCCTTTGCAAATCAATATGTCTCCATCCTTGTGAAGCCACAGGCTCCTGAAGGACGAAGTGCAAGCCTGCAAGTAATATCCCTCCCATACAATCTGAACTGAGAACAGAAACAGCAAAATGCAGGCTTATGACTAACAACTTCAATTTTTTTTCTCTCCTGTATGGTTTTTAAAACCTTGCCTGATGAAGAAGCCAGTGGAGCTTCAAAAGCTTGCAACATGTATATTGTATATTTTGGTTAGACAATAAAGGTATCACTGTTTGGTGGATTTTTGATGTTATTGGATGATGATGCAAACTGAGTGTTGTTGTTAGCTACTCTCAACTTGACCTCAACCCTGTGTATGAGACATCTCCAAGCCCCACTATACTCCACTGTTCTGCTTAGGTCTTGTAGACTCAGGCCTGTAGCCTCCCTGATTGAGTCTAGCCATCTGGCCTGTGGTCTTCCTCTCTTCCTAGTACCCTCTACCTTCCATAGCACTATTGTCTTTTTAAATGATTCATGCCTTCTCACGATGTAACCAAAGTACAACAGCCTCAACTTAACTATCTTGGGCGCTTTACAGAGTGCCCAAAAAGGGTGCTCTGCCGGCGCCCGTGTTTGCTATTCCAGGGAACCTCAGCGGACAAACCGTGCGATTACCTGGCACAGCAAAAAGAACCCGCAAAAAGTGGGTTCTTTTTGCAGCGCGGTTATGGCGCCACAAGGTGCCAATGCCGCACTTGTGATGTCATTACCGCACTGCGACTTGCGGACGCTAAGCGTCCGTGACGTCAAAAGGGCGGTGCCCATGTGTATAGGGCGCCGCCATTTTGACGTACCCAGTACGTCCTAGGGATGAGGCCTGATTGGACGATGTGTCCTCAGCCAACCCCTAGGACATACTGGGGGCGTGCCAAAGTCCCGTGTAGAATGGGCCTTGGCTTCCAGTGAGAGTTCAGGCTTGATCTGTTCAAGGACCCATTTGTTTGTCTTCTTGGCCATGCATGATATTTTCAGCACTTTTCTTCAGCACCCCATCTCAAATGAGTTGATTTTCTTTTTATCTGCTTTCCTCACTGTCCAGTTCACACATCCGTTCATAGTGATGGGGAATACAATGGACTGGACAATTCTTACTTTAGTGTTCAGTTGTATATCTTTATTCTTAGGATATTTTCTTTCCTCTTCCCATTACTAGTCTTCTGGTAACAAGTATGATGGAACAAACTTCTCAATTATTTGATCTAACACTTCTATAAAATCATAGCTTTTTAAATACTACTGTAATTTTAAATAAAAACATGGTATTTAAAGTCCATCATAATTGTTATAATCAACATGGCACATTATTATCTTCTATAATTGCTTTTTGTCTCCATGCCCTTTATACTATCTCGTTGCTAGTTCTAGTTGTTGAGGGTTTCAAAAAATTCAAGAGCAAACAAAAACGATTTAGTAAACATCCTTAGGGATACATATGTGTGTCTTAAAATATGTCCCAGCTAGATAAAACAAGCATCTTTAATCTAGTTCTTTTTGTGTGTGTGTTGTTGTGAAAATGCATGTAATTCCTATTTGAAAACACAGGTGGTAGTTAGGCAAATATGGTTCATATCTTATGGGAATGCTGTTCCACCTCTTTAGACAAGAATGGAATTTTTACAGTTGGAACAGGTGCAGTGTGCACATGTTGATTCTTTGCAACTTCATTAGAAAGTTGGCCTTCAACAAATGGATTCAATCCTTTGAAATGCAGTTGCTAAAAATCTACCTTGTAAAACCTTTATCTGCAAGTATACATGTGTATCTCTCTACAAAGTAAAACTAACACTCAGTATGTTATTCAAATTGCAGCTTTAAGAAGTACATTTATTAAAGGGGGCTTTACAAGTCATATACAAAATGTTAAAGATCATGATAATAGACAAGTGAGCTGGATGAAGAACAAAGAAAAAACTCATTTCTTCAAACAGCTAAGTCAAGGGAGGGGAAAATACTCTTAAGCTGCTGCTTGCATGGTGAACAAAAAAGACCTGAAGGAGAATAGCTTGGATGTGCTGAGTACATGTATTAAAAGTGCAGGAGTGGGTTCTTGTCAAGAACTACTCAGAATTAGAATGGTACAATCGTGTCTCTGTGCAGGTGCAAGATCCACTCATCTGAGTCACAGAGACCACAAGGAAGAAAGAATGATCTTCAATAGATCAGTATGAGATCTGAAGTGTTAATGGAAAAAACTGTTTTGAAAGCCAATTTAAATCAGTTCTTTTATGTGTAAGTCAGTACAATACCAACTGCTGTTTAGGGCAATGCATGATCAAGCACAAACATAACAAAATTATTAGCATGCAAAGGGTTCTTGTAGCACCTTTGAGACTGAGCGAAAGGAGCTATAGCATACACTTTCATAGTCTACAAAAGCTTGTACTACAACTTCTTTCACTCAGTTAGGGGAAAAACAGACTGCCTTTTTGGAACGGCATCCTGCCACCCCTTTCCTTGCCAGATAGGGGCCATGGCAACCACTTGCCGCAGCCCTAATCTAATGCTTTGCCAGTGCTAAAAAGAATGGCAAAATGTCGTTGGTGCCCTTGCTGTGATGCTGGGTTTTTTCGGCGCTCCTTTGGTGCAGCATGTCTAAATGAGTGCCGTGACAACCCCACCGTGCAATTGGGTGTATAGAATGACGTTGGTATCAGGATGGAGTTGGGGCATGCATGCGACATTCAGTCACCATGCCCCCACTCTACCCTGATGCCGGCATTTCTAACCAGTCTGTTTTGCCCCTAGATCTCAAAGGACCCCTTTGCATATTGATATTCCTGACTAACATGGCTATGTGTCTGAATAATTCTTAAAATGATTGTTCACATTGTCTCCACTGGAGTCTTGGACAATGTTGGGGTGGGCTTTAAGGAAAGAGGTATAGCCCTTTCTTGTTCTAAAGGCTGGAAGCTCATACTGGCAGTTCTCCTGGGAGGGCCTGCAGGAGTGGCTCACCCTTCAGTTCACTTCAGTCTAAAGGAGCAGTTATGAATTGTTCCTACATGGAGGCACACCATAGAGAGGCTCCCCTGTTTCTTTCAAAGAGAGGAGCAACTCCATGAATTAATTGTTTTGTGGCTTGTTGGGTATGGCCAAGATCAAAAATGTACCTTGGTGTCCACTGCAGCTCTTTGAGATTTCTTAGCCCTATAGAGTGATTTTTGGAGCTCACAAGGAGCTGCAGAAGGGAGAAAGAATCACTGATTTTGCCAGGAACTGCAAGTCTAATTTGCTGGAGATGCCATCAGATCTTAGCCATATGTGCCCCCAATGTGATGGAGGTAATTCGGACATGACCTAAGCGGCGCAACCCTATAAAGGAAGGTACGCCTTGATGGTCTCCATGATTAGAAACAAGGATAATTGTGGCCAGGGTCATGTGATAGGGGACAGAGCACAGTGACTTTTTATGCTGGTTGCCTCCTATACAGCCATTACTTCTGTTTGAAACACGATCCACCTCTCCCGCCCAATATCCACTGTGAGCTTAGGTGGTCACTTCGGGACCAGGTAGGAATTTTTTTTTGCCTACCCCATACTGTTTGTACTGGGACTTGGAAAATTGCCTTGATGAGTCACTAAATAGGAAGCTGTCATTGTCATTAGGGGCAGCAATGGGGGAAAATATGATTCGTTTGGTGTTCATTGTCGGCACCCCCTTTGGGTGAAAGGTTGGGCTCTGGGACAGCCTTTGCAGGTCAAGGGACCTGGGGATTGGAAAGAAGACTGCTTTTGGGGATGACATGGGTTTGTTTGTTTGTTTTTTTGCTCTCTCTCATAAACTTGTGGTATTTTGGAAAAGAGTGCCCTATGTTTGCTTTCCAATAGGGTGAACCGAAGGTTCAATACAATATCTTGTATTTACCTCGGGGTCTGGTGTTTCACCCAAGGGTAAGTTGGAGGGGTTTTTGTCATGTGGTGACACCTGGTTCTCCAGCCGGACCCGCACCAGGATGCTCTCCTTTCTTGTAGCTTCCCAAATGGCCCTATATATATATATCTGGTCTCATTATTTCATGGTTGATCATCAAATATGGAAACTCTTGAATATTTATGGGTAAATGACCAAGCAGTGTCAACAGGAACTTCAGCTAGACCAACTCCAGGTAAGTAGTACAGAACTCTTATTAGATCAGGGCAAGAGTATGCTTTTAACAGGCAGACGCTGACAAAGTTGAACAGTGCTTTCTTTCCTTCTATGGAGGCCTTGTATTGACTTTGAAATTCACTTGATGAAAATGGGTAACTTACATAATAAAATTGAATAAGCAACTGTACTATGTTCTTCCTGAAAGAGCCATGAACTGCTCATGCATGTTAAATAGAACTATAATTTATTTCCTAATATGCTTTCTCCAAAGGATCTATTTTTAAAAGATCAGAAAGTCAATTAAAATGTGGAATTTTTTTTTCCTTTTACAATACATAGGAAGCCATTTTTATTCATAGAATTTTTATTAACATGATTGTTTCTTTTGAGTATCTAATGCATTTTCATTATTTGGTGTTTTATGTAAACATGTTTTTTGAAATGCAAAGTGGCAATTTGAAATTCAGAACAGAAGGCAGACAGCTGATAAGGCACAAAAGATTCCAGTTTCAGTGTTCACTGATCTTCTGGCTCCAGAGTATATTACATTCGTTTGTTCATTACTTTTAGTACTGTATTTGCTAATGTTAGAATGAATTGGAATGAATTGTTGTGGTTCAGTTTTATTGTACAGGAATTCTACATGAAAGCTCACAGGCAACTGCACATTCTTTGAAAAGATCTTGAGTTAAGGTGGTGGCTCAAATTATTCTCTTGTGCTACTCCTCCATTACTTAAATCCAGTAGGACCTCTGTATCCATGGATTCTGCATTCATTGATTCAACTGCCCACAACTTGAATGAATGAAAATATATATATAAAAAATTCCAAAAAGCAAAGCTTGATTTTGCCATTTTAAATAAGGGACTCACTTTTGCTATGCCATTGTATATAATGGGAGCTGAGCATCCATGGATTTTGGTATCCACAGGGGGTCCTGGAACCAAGCCCCAGTAGATACCAAGGGCCCATTGTGGTTATTTGAGTCTTTTCAGGTGACTGAACACAGTTATGAAAAAGGTTTGTCCTAATCATCAGTTAATACCTATCTACCTTGAATAAGCTATTGAAAACTCAGATAAAAAAATGAAAACTCTGCTGGAAATGTCTGCCAGATGTGTATGTAGCACACTTTCTGAAGCTGATATGCTGAAATCTGGGGTGAATAAACTGATTCTCACAGAGCAGAGAACTTTTCTCTCAGTCACAGACTGTAGTATGGACATGGGGAATGAACTATCTGGAATTCTATAGACATGTATCTGTGAGTACACCTCACTGAACTCAAGAGAACACATGTCAGAGGAAACGTGTAAGATTCCAACATAAATAATTTACAAGTTATAACTCTGCCATGCAACGCAACTGCCTATGTTGTGAGGAAGACTTGAGATGCCATGTAAAATTTATGTTTGCTTTTTGTTTTTGAAACCATTTCAAATTACAGAAATTTCTTGTGTAGTCTTGTCTGGGTGGGAAACTCACCACACTCCAAAATAAAATACACTAGGAGAAATTTAAGAAAGCAGAATGACTAATTAAACTGCTTTACAGTTAGGGATAAATTACATGATACATTAAATACATATTGTACATTCAGCTCTCCAGATCAGTAAGCTAGCCATCTGCGGATAGCAGCATCCGTGGATGGCTCCATCCCATTATTGTCAATGTTGGTGTGGCCATGCACATGTTGGCGTCTATTGAGATTAATGGGACTGATCCTTCTGTTTTTGGTATCATTGGGTGGGTGTCTGGAACTGAACCCACATTGATAAGATTGGTAAGTGCTCCTGCAAAATGAAGGGGGGTAGGTGGGTATCTGAAGGGGCAGAGCACCTTTTCAGTGGTGGTAGGCTGACAGTGGAATGGTTCCTTTAGAGAGGCTTACCTGACAATTTTGTTGAAACCTTTGTGGTCCATTTCAATCTGTTTGGTTTTTTCATATTTGCATCTTACTGTTCTTTAAGAGTTTAATTTTAGTGGTGAATTATCAAGAGATCATTTTTATTGGGCAGTGTATCAATAATCTAAGTAAGAAAGTAAAGTACTAAACCAATAACAGTGGTGTAAACATATATGGATGGTACATGGGGAAATACACTCTTTGCATCTTGATCATTAAAATTTGCCAAACCACATATTTTACATAGAAGCCATAAAATATGCAATTAACTCTCATCTTGTATTCCATACAGTATTCTATTCTCTGCCTTCATTCCATAAAGTACTGTTCTAGTCTAGATTATCTGTTTCTATTCTATGAGACTCAGTGTTTACATAGAATGCAACATCAGCATTTTTTTGCTGCTTTGTTGGACAGCAATCCTCTTTCCTTAAAAGAGTTCAGGGGTTTAGTTCAACACAGTATCTTATTTACACTGTAGGGACATATTGCTAGTCCTACATATTGGACTTCACGTTGTGACTCCTGCTGTGATTGCCATACATATTTCCACTCATCATGATGGAACCAAACTGATTTCCCACAAGACAGAAAGATATAAAATACTATAACACCGATATTCAACTGTTTCTACTGTATGTATGTAAGCACAGATTGCCATCTACTCCCTACAGTCAAACATTCCATACATAATTCATAGTAGTATTGCAGCACAGATTCTTCCTGAAAAAATACAATCAAGGATATCCTTTTCTACTTACTGATTTGATCATTTTACTAATTTGCTAATAATAAAAATAACAGCATTTGGTCTATTTTCTACATTTGAAAGCTTTTTGGCACATCAGAAAACTCTCCACATTGGTGCACATGAGTACCAAGATAATGGCTTTAAACATTCATTACACAATGCCTCCAGCTACCTAGACACAATCACTGGATGTACCTCAAGAATGTGCTTGCACTACTTGACATATTGTATGGGAAAATTCTATAAATGTAGATATAAATACAACCTGGGCACAGGTTGGTAGCCCTATTATCCAGTCTTCGCTAAAACCTACTCTACCTCTGTTTTATTTTTCATATTCTATCTGATGTTCCATACTTTCACCCAAAGATCTCAGAGGACACAGACTAGGTACATTTCAAAATGGTTATACTGTATTATATACAGCAGCAAGATCAGCCGAACAATGTCAAGATCTGTTGATAACATGCTGAGTAAATGTTATTATCTTCAGAACCTGAAGATAATTTGTTAAGGAACCACCAACTATGAAGATTAAAATGAAAGGCATGGTATTATACAATCAAACTATTTCCACATTTAATGCACCATGTTGATACTTAATTATAAATTTGCATCCAAATGGCATGAAAACACACAACTACTCAGGCATATCACAGGCTGAGAGAAATGGCAATGAATTTAGCAAATTAAAACTTGTATTATCTGTCCCAACAGGTAATTTGTAATGGGCTGCAATGCTTGTCTCTCAACAAGTTCAAAGTCCTTTTGGGGCTGTTTCTGGAATCTAGTGTTCTATTACATTCTATTCCCCTGAAAAGTTGTTTGTAAAACTTTTAGCAAACTTTGGGTTTTGTGATGATTTTCAGTATATATTGATGCTATTATTTTTACCTACACAAGGATAGACAGCTGCCCCTAATATTTGGAATCTTAATATATGATTTGACAAACAATGAAGAGAACATGAGGCTTGTTGCAACCATAATTTGTCATGTTCTCCAACAGAATTTATCATTTGTACCAGAAATATAATAGGAGTTTGAACAGAATCTGCCTAGGTTTGTCTCCTGTGACCCTAAAATGGAAATGTTACTTCTTGCTGGCCATGGTGAACCTCAGCAAATGAAGTAAGTCAAAACTAGAATCCTGTTAGTACACTCCACTAATGGTTGTACTTTCCTTGGGGTCACAGTGTGGTGATGTGGGAAGGCAGACAAAATCTCCAGGCTCTGAGCAGCCTAGTTCTACAGTGCATTAATTCCTTCCCAACTACTGCACCTACAGCTCTTTTCCTTCTGATGCCACTGCTTACACTAGCATAGCTATGCCAGCACGGTGCATCAACAGGATTTGGGGATCAGTAAAAACAGTCAAATCATCTTTAATAGAGCATGTGAGCTGATTTTATTTGGACTGTTATTTGGCTAGAGTTTGTGTGTGTGTTTAAATAATTAACATGATGTGATTTTTGTTATTAAAATTTTCATGATCGATTGCATTGTTGCTTGGTTATGAAATCCACCCTGATGAAACCATTTTAGCAGAACAACTAAAAATCTCAAAATTAATAAATTAATAAAGCATGGCCTTTGGGAGAATGTGGGAAAAGAAGAAAAGTATTTTTTTAAATGATCTCTGAACCATGTAGAAGGGGGATTTACTAAAAAGTAAAAGTAAAATTGACTCTGGCAGCTGACTGTTCATTGAAGGGGAGAAAAAGACAATTTAGCACCTTCCCATCTTCTGTCTACTAACAAACTGTGGTGCCTTTTCTCTCCAGTATTGTTGTAAAACTGAAGTGAAAGAAGTAGTGGATTCAAATTCAAATTTGGAATGTTTGGGATTCCATACAAAACTTGGGTTTTAGTATTCAACAGCTGAATTCGAAATGCTTTCTCAGTTTTCAATATGGTTTTTAACACGAGACATGTCAATTATGTGACTGCTTAAATTATGCCAAGGAATGTCATATAAAATAAATGGGTTTTGAAATTAAAAAAAAAACATGTTTTACAGTAGAGTTTTGGACTACCGGTAGTATGCATTTTTATTTTTGTTCCAGTTCTTCTTTCGTGACCCAAAGAAAACAATGTAAGGAACACAGGAGACAAATCTCCCATTGTATTAGTGGTAGACAGTCTCTCAGACCCACAAAAAACACCAGAGAGCACTTTCCTTACAATCTAACACCATTATCTATAACCATTTTAATATTTTACCTTGGGATATATTACATTGCTGTTTTCTAGGATCTCTGACTGTTTCTTCCCAGGACTCAATGTTATTGAACACATGCTTACACTGTGGAAGGTTAGGGTCAAATCAAAGAGGAATCTACAAATAGTTGATTCTGATGTATAAGGACTACTTAGGTTAGAAAATATCTATGTAATCTGTTGGCATGTGAACTGATTCCTATAGGTTGTAGCTTTGGGATGTTGAACCACACAGGGGACAAATACACTATGGTCTGTTCTTTGCTCAGTTTGGGTATGCAATGAAAATCCCATAAGATGAGAAATAAGATGTTAGCATTTGACAAGAGGTTTTGTAGAATCCTGATCAAAAAGAATAGATGCTATGATTAGAATGTAGTCTTTGGCTTTGTACTGCTGAATAATTAAAACTGCACATGAAAAGATATATAGGAATCAGCTGCCTTGCCCAAGCCACAATGCATTAGTTCCGGAACTCATATTGATTTCTCAACAAAGATCTTCATCTCTAAGCTATCAAGGGAATGTATCTGTCTGTTTTTATGGTCTACAAAGCTTTGCATAGAATGTAATGCTCTAAAACTGTCTAGATCCAATGAAAGTTAAAAAAAAATAGCGTATTATTTACTACCTCTTTTAAATTCTTGTAAACTAGTGAACACAGGCCAAAAAAGAATTGTGCATTAGGCAGGGAAGCCAAAAGAAGGACACCAGAAGATATTAAGCCAGTGGTCTTTCAGTGTAAAATGTCATGAAATGTAGACAGCATATATTTCAATATCTCAATTCTTGGGGAATAAACCCAGAATAAAATATTCCTCTGCCTCATCTGCATCCAGAACACACAAACAATCATTGTGACATTAATTTAAGTTACCAGTGTGCAATAATGATACAGAACACACTGTAGATGTTTATCAGACCATAGAAAATAGCTATTATAATGGAAAATGTCACACATGGAACAGCAGAACAAAGCATGTGGACAAAAGGGTATTATAGGGCATTAAGAAGATGTTTTAAAAGAAAAATATATATCAGCAAACAGACCACTACAGTGCAATTTTCAAGTGCTCAATCACAAAGCAAAACAGAGAAAGCCTATCCAATTGGCAAAATTATAGTTCACCATTAACAGTGTTTCTGTTGCTTTGTAGAAATAAGAAAGTAAGCAGGTGATTTCCTTCCACTCGTCAGGAGAACTGACGGAGGCACAGTTATTGATTTGTGCTCATTTCGTCAACAGTTTCCTGTGCGTTGTGTGCTTCAAAACTAGTAAAAACTATCCAAAACAATTAGCAAGTAAAATATAGGTAATAAATATCTACTATATTATATAACTTCCAATTCCCTTAAAAGGTGGAATTTGCAGTTAGGTTACAGATACACAACTACAGAACACATGCATTTTGTCCTAGACAGGACTTATTGGGGGGAGTGAGGTTCAGATGAAAAATGTTTTTTTAAAAAAATAAATGGGGGTTGGCATGCTGTCGAAGGGCTTTGGGAGCATGAAACAGGAACAAATAAATACAAAAGCTGTGGTTATGTTGGATCAGATATGTGTGCATGTACAAAACATATATTTTCCATTGAAGTTACATTTAGTTGGAGTCACAGTAACATTCTGGTTGCTACTCTCATAATGTTAAATAGAAAAACAAATGGGTATTGCCTAGGACAGGAGTGTGCAAAGTGTGGCCCATGGACCTCAAAAGGTTACCAAACCCCACTTTCATGGCTCCAAAGGCCTCCAGCAGCATGCCACCCCCCATTTATTTATTTTTAAAAACATTTTTCACTTGAACCCCTCTCCCGCAATAAGTCCTGCCACACATTCATACCCCAAACCTGTTTTTCAGACGTATGCCAAGCCAACATGGCACCTTGTGTACCTAGAGTACCTGGACATGGCAAAATTTGGAGGTACAGTTATCATTTGCACTGTTGCCCAAATTGAGCCTAGGACAAAGGGGATGTTTTCTGCAGCTCCAGGGAATAGGACTCAGATCAATGGGTTCAATTCACAGGTAAAAAGACTCCACCTAAATATTAGGAAGAACTTTCAGACGGCAAGAGCTGTTCAGCAGTGGAACACGCTGTACTGGAGTGTGGTTGGAGATTTTTAAACAGAGGCTGTCGGGAGTGCTTTGAATTTGCCATTTGCGAAGAATTTGCTATTAACAGAATGAGAGACTACACTACCATTCCCCTTATTCTATCCATTCAGAGTGAGGGGGGAACAGTTGCCTGATTGCACTGCTAAATTTCAAAGAAATCAATCCCTTGTATAAACATGTTGTCTGGGAGAAAGAAACAGTGGCACTGAAGCAGCACTTCTGTGACTGCAAAGTACGAAAGAAATGGCGTGAATTGATATAAATGAGCAGGTTCTTGTGGCGAATCTCCTGGCAAAAGTATGACATTCACTGTAAAAAGGTCAAGACTTTAGGTCTGTGTTAATTATTTTTTCTTCTTCTTGTAAGAGATGAGATAAGGTTGTAGAAGCAATTCAACTATTCTCATGCTATGAAGGAAGGCATTTCTTTTAAGAATGAAACATAGAGCCCATACAGACAGGCCAAAATAAAGCTGCTTCAGGTCACTTTGGAGGTATGCTGTTTAAAGGATGCAGGCATCCTAAGAGGCCAGAAGCTATGCCAAAGCCATAATCCAATCATAAGAATTGTATGGGCCCATAGTCGCTGGTAAAGTCCTTATAAATTCTCATATATTTCTTTTATATCTACCTAAAATGCAGCAAAACAGCCATCGCATGTGCATAATTCCTGTATAGCATTGTTCAGAGATCATCTAGTATGTTTGTATTCATAGAAACTAGGCAATTGGATAGGTAATTACCATTTTCTGCACTTTCTGCAGTTGAATTCCTTCTGACTTCACTATTAGCAGTCACATCTTCTGAAACAAATGTATATAAATCTGCCAACTTGAGTAACATTTCAAGCATCTACTGCAGCCTTCATCAGCCATTTTACCCTGGAGGAATTCTTGAAATAATTTCCAGGTCTCAGAGAATCCCTGCACCAAAAGATTTTATATGTATAGCTAAAAAATATTTATTTTTTCAGTCATGATGTCTCCCAGAAGACGCAGAAACCTTTCACAGATCCTTAAGGTTCTGGGTAAGCCTGGTTAATAAACCCTGCTCTAGTATATAAGCAGTGTCCATAAGCAGTGTCCATGAGGAATGTATTAGCCCTTTTTTTCCCTGCAACTGACACACATTTTAACAATGCATATGATATATGTGGCTTCAACAGAAAGTGTATATGTTCAGCAGATGGATGCAATTCTCTTCATTCAGTTTAGTGTGGAGAGAGCCAAAGGGGACTGTCATGTATATTGTAATATATAATACTTATGTATACATCTATAGAAACATAGGCACTGAATCATGACAAGTAAGGTATCCATAGTTGAGCTAGATGTTATGGTTCTTCTCTGTGACATTGTCCTTTCCAGAATAGGAACAAGGCTGGCACTGTTAGTATGTGCCATGCAACCTTGTGTGATATTGGAAAGCAGCATACTGCAGCAGCCTCTGTGTGAATATGAGTAGGATCCCAAACCAGAAATCTCATTTCAAAACGTTTAACATCACTTAATCACAGAATAAACATTCATAGCACTGGCTGAAGTCATTGTTCAATATGAGAATCCATGAAGAACATAAAACTAAAATGCCAAGCAGGCTTTGAAGTTTAAATGGTAAAACACAGGTGGGGAAAAGTAATCCAATCTATGAAAGTAATATGCCAGCTGCTTATCTTGGACCACTACTCGCTGGCATATTTCATTGAGATGTAGATATATCTCAGCATTTTAACCAATATTGCTGAAATCAAGTTTTGTTCAAACATAACAAACAAGCTAGCAATCTGGGCTCTGCAGGAGTTCAGTAATGTAATTCAAAAAGCATTTGCATAAATAAACTCCCCCCCCCCCTTGAACTGGGAATACTTGGTAAATAATCTCAGCATTTCACTTTAGTCTTAAAAAAAACAAAAATAAAAAACTAACACTGTGTTTTAATGTCTGTTCACCATCATCAATAAATTTATTTTAACTAAACTCAGAAAACAGGAAGAAATATTACTCTAAAGCTATATGAGAATTAATATGGGTAAGCGTTGGCACTGTGGTACTGTATAACTAATATCAATACAAACTGTTTTAAGGAGATTAATCCTTCCACTTTGACTACCTGGTCTTTTGCTGAAATGGTAATCCCTTTAGTATATTCTGTTAAGATGTCAAAGATTCTTAAATTAACACAATGAAGAAAAACTTTATAAAGAGATAAGGACTGCATAGGAAGATTAGAGAAAATATACACACAGTAAATTTTGTTCTAAAATATTTTTAGGATAACATATTTAGGGTAATTCCTGCAGGAATTAATGAAGTTGCACAGTAAAAATCTGCATTTGGCAAATACTAATGCATAAATGTACAAAGAGGGGCATATGAGAATTGGATCACTATAGATTCCAATATGAACTAACTTCCTAGGCAAATGAATGGATCAGAATGTAGTTACCCATTTGATTTCACACTTACTAAATCATGCCACAAAAATGTTTAAAATAAGCATTTTGAGGAAAACTGTGATTAATAATTTTGGAAATATGTGTAAATGTATTACAAAAAATAAATAAATCCCATATTAGTATGAAAAGGAGACAGAACAACCTTTCAGCTGTTTCTTTCACAACCCTTTCACAATCAACAGTACCATTACTAGAAACAGACAATAAGAAAAGAAACTGGTTCATCCATCACTACTTAAAAGTACATCCCACTTTTTTCAACTGGACTTAGATTATTTAATTGTACAGTAACTTTAAAAATTATACTATTCTGCTTTTATTCAACTGAAGTGATTATATTATTTATCCCATATAATCTGCCCCATACACTAAGGTCCTCTGAGGCACATTTACCCCAACTGACCAGGGCTAGACTGACAACTGTCACCAGAGGACCTTTTTATCATGTGCCCCTAGACTATGGGATGACCTGTCAGGGGAGATTTGACAGTTAAGCATGCTGTCTGGATTTAAAACAGTATTATAGACCCATCTCTTCTGGCAGGATTACCCAGTCAGTGTTAAACTATGGATTTTAAATTGGTATGTTTTTAATTTTATGTCTCGATTATTTTAATGTGTAATGGTCATCTTAATCCTATGTTTATGTGTTTTAATCTATGTGTTTAAATAGTTTCAGGTGTTTAGTTATATAGTTGATCCTCCTTTCTCATGGACTTGAGATCCGTGCTCTTGAATATTCACAGAGGGGCAAGTTCCATTATTTTCAATGGGGCATGCCCCCACTGACGGGTACCCATCCCATTCAAGCCTATGGCGAGTCTCCGTTTTCAAGGGGATGTGTGCTCCAGAACAAATCCCCCGTGAAAGTGGAGGGCCGACTGTGCATTGCATTTTAATCTGCGTTGTACCCTGTGTTTCAAGCCTTATGGAAAGGTGGATAAAAAGTAAATTATAATCATCATCATCATCATCATCAGAAGAAGAAGAAGAAGGAAGACACCAAAAGTATTCAGTGAGGTGGTCTGCCAGACAGCATAACGACGGCTACAACCTGTTAAGACAGGTAGTCCCTCACTATATTCTTACCTGCAAGTGATGGAAGGCAGAAGAGGCAGATGATAACTCACTCTGCACTACATGCAGCAGCTGCCTGTTTAGATGCTCTACCTGATGCAGCAGTGCACATCAGAGGCACTTCAGCTATCAATCACACATTTGGCCAGTGCTGAGTAAGGCACTCATTGTCTCTACCTAGTAGTAGTCCTAGTTAGGGTCCTGCTGACACTCATAGATGGATAAGTATTCCCTTCCCTTATTATTTACCCTATAGCAATGGACAATGCTGCACATGGATGACCTGCATCACTAGCAACTGCCTCAATACTCTAATATTAAGCAATTTCTACTAATTTGAAAAAGCTATTTTGTGGGCAAGCAGCCAGCCAGATGGACCAATACACACTCAACTGCTCTTATTGCAAGTCTTTTTCGCTCATTTCAGTTTTTTACACACACACACACAGCAGAGATGAGAAAGTGAAAGAACTGAGACAGGTGATATCACACAATCAGCTTCCCCTGAAATATAAACAGAATGGATAAATCTGTGCTGAACTTCATTACTTGCACTTGTAACATAATCTCATCACAGATTCCATTATACTCTTGTTTTAATGATGCTACCTAGGTTTGTAACTGCTCCAGACAAATTAATGACATACTACTTGAAGGCAATCTAAATTGTGCATCTAGATAAACTTTAATACTTACCCCTGGAGGGCTTTTTCTCCAAACCAATCTCCTTTTCCTAAAGTGCGGAGAAAGATTGGATCTTCTCCTGGTGAATCTTCTCGAGTAACATTTACCTGATTAGATGTTTGGGGGAAAAAAAGGAGTGATAAAGAAATGGTGCATTGTGCTTTCTTTGTAATGGTGTAGTACACTGGATAGGAGCATGAGCTATTAACAGAAACGTTCTCCTTTCAACACTCAGCTAAGCATGAAGTTTGAGTATTTAGGAAAAGGCACCATCAAAATACTAAAACACTGAGGAGTTGAATACCTAGATAAATATCCCACTGAACTTGTGAAATATCATATCCCCAGCAAGTATCATTTGTGAAACATGGCTAGCTGAACTTAAATAGAGCTGAATTGGATCCCTTTTCAGACTTGCATTTCCATATGATTATACCATATAGTTTGAAACTGCCCAAGGCCAAATCTACTCTGGACTAAAAAATGCAGTTTTGATTTTAACGCTTGCACGGCACATGACTTTTGCGCCCTCCTGAAGCAGCTTCAGATCTTTTCATTACCTGGAGTTAAAATTAGGATTCCCAAAAGGTGAGGTGAAGATCAGCACATTTTTTTTCCCTTTTCATGAGGTTTGCCTCTGTATAGCCATGTATTTGGTTTATTCCTGCCTACCGGCACAGGTTTAAGAAACTGTATCATTCCATTTGGAAAGTTGGGAAATAATGGCTGATGATGCTTTTAGAAGAGATGTTTTTGGAAGAAGAATAAAGGAAGTATCTCCTGCCCACTGGGAAATACATCTGGGCTGGAATGAGAAACTATACGGTTCTCAGTTTCAAGACATGTTAATAGCATTGGCTCAGAGGACCAAAAATGGTCCCAAAATAACCCAGGCTAGTCCTGTGAAAGGCTCCAGTATAGTTTGGGCTGAAATGTACTAAACTGCCAAACATTTTCTGTGTGAGACATTTATGGTGTAAAACACAAACAAACCACACTTGATTTCCCTTTGGGTTCGATTTCCCAAACCACAGATAAGTGACTCATAAAATTCCATGCTGGATTAAATCAGAAACTGAAATCTTTCTGACCTCTACTAGAGGAAATCAAATAATCTGCTAAAGATTAGGTAGTTCTCCTTACATCTGGTAAAGCAATCTGTGCTCAGAAAATGCAGTCCTTATTTTGCTAGCTTTCACTTTGATGATCATAGTTCTATTTCTTACTCCCATAGAGGGCATGAATTCGCTGTGGAAGATGGTGATCCTTTCCCTATTCTTGAAACTGGCTCTCAAATGTTTCAGAAAAGGGTGATTTTATAAGGTTTGTGGCACTCGTAGCAATTAAAGCAATAGGGATTTGAGCATGATGCATTTTTAATCCTGGAATTTAGTAAGGCTGGAGTTGTCAGTTGTACAGCACTATACCACTAACAAAAGAGTCTTGTCACATTTTCTTCTCTAACATCAAGAAATCTCCATGCATAACAGACATGGCACCCCTAAGCTACTGATGTGGAAGAGAAGTACACAGAGGCTCATGGTGTCAATGATAGGAATTAATGTACAAAAACAATCAAGTTAATGAATTGTATGACATTCGTAGATGAAAAGTAGGAAATAAATTAAATGTGTTTTTAACAAAAATGATTGATTTAAATTGGATTTCAGCATTAACGACTCACCAAAATTAAGTTATTAATTAACTAAACAAGACAAAGTGCTAAAGAGCCAACAAATGTAGCATTGCCTGGTTGGATCTTTACCCATGTTTTCTCTGATTTTAGTAAAACTGCTTTTTTATTTCATTTTTTTTCAGCCTCAAAAGTTTGGGGAATTACAAGGTTTAGGTCACAAGCCATACAGGCAGCTTGGGAAAGACTGGTGGTCCTTTTGATGTGCATGGTCTTTTTGCATTCTACACTGGACAATGCATAAATGTTCCTCATATCTCCCAGGAAACTGAATTCTGAAGCTCTTAAATCTTGAGACTCTTGCAGAGATTCAGGTGGAAATCATCAAGCTAAAGAATGTGGATAAGGAGTTGTGTTTATAAGGGAGACTGAAAGGACTCTTTTAGGACAACTGAGAAGTGAGGTTGTCATGCAGTCGTTTCCTTCATTTCATAACTCAAAACAGGGATGAAAAAAGAAATAAAATTTCTGGTATGACTTTTAGTGTAGCAATGTAATGTACATTTTATGCTATTTTTTTTAAAAAAATAAAACTGTATAGAATATCCCCCTTCAAACCCAAATGCAATTTAATAAGATTTTTAAAAGTCTAAGAGCAACTGACTTTAATTAACTTTCTTAATTAATTAACCTATTACTTTGTACTTTTGAGTTTTTCCTTCGGAATCATTTTTTAAAAATCATAGGATAAGATCCCAAACATTTTCATGCTATTTTGGATCCAACAGGCAAACGTAGACTCTTTCAGAAAATCAACATTTGGGGTCCAGACACATTTGTAGGATTGTAGGTGCTACCAGTCAAACCTCTGTTTCATTTAAATCATAAGCAAAATCATCAACATGAACCCATAAATCAGTATCTTAGCACTTCATAATTCATAATAGTAATGGACAGTAGTGTCATTGAGGTTGATGTCACCTAGTACGGGTCCCAGAAAGGGCTGTGGGGGGGCAGCAGACTGTCCTACCTTACCTCCCTCCTACTGCCTTACTTGTCTGATCTCCTGGCCAGCTGCCCACCACCCGGACAGATCACTGTGGTCTCTGGACAACCCATTCAGGGTCTAGTGCAGCTCCTCACCCAGAAGGCACCACCTTCTCAGGAAAAACTTTGCTGAGGAAGATAGTGCTGCAGACTCTGGAGGGCCATTCAGGCTCTGGTGTAGGTACTGGGTGAGCAAGAAATGGATGCAACACTGGGTGCACCACCCAACTGGATGTGCATCTCCCCCAGGCTGTCACCTGATGTCTCCCCACACACCCCTAATGACACCTCTGGTAATGGAAACCTCAAGCTTTCATTTGATTCTCTATGAACACCATGCACATGTCTTCAGTTGCTGGAACTGTGTGTGTGAGTAGGAACTATATGCTTAACATAAAGACCTCCACTTTATTATCCTCTAACATATTTGTATTACTTACATTTTAAACTAAAGCAAACATCTAACACTATGGTCATTCTGTTCAGTTAGCACTACCAGCAAGTCTTGGCCCATTCTAATTTGCTTCCACATTAAGCAAATATTTAAAGCAAAGATCACATTCATTCATTAATAAACAGAGGAACTGCACACAGATTATGAGTTTAGAAGAAGGTCCCCATAATAGGACAGAGACATTTATAAGTTTCCACATTTCTAGCAGTGTCCTATCTTCCTAGACCTTAATTATATCTTGTTTCCACACTAGCCCTGTTTAACTGCTTTTAAATAAAAATCAATAAAGATAAAATTGAGCATCATAAAGCCATTAAGTTCAACATAATACCTGTAATAAAATTAATGCAAAACACTTAATCTAAGTAAAATACACGAACCAGTTTTTAGGGAGTAGCATCAGTTACATACAAAGAAATGCCATTTGCCTCTTGATAACAAAGAATGGTAATATAAAGTCTGAGTAGAAACTCTCCTAAGTGGGGTCCATTAAGTGGGTGACCCCAGTGGAACCCCACCCTCAACTGTCTCCTATGAGTCTGAATTGCGAAAACAGAGTAGAGAAACAGGAAATCATATATGGGAGGAACTGAGGCCTCAGATGCCAACAGCATGGTCTCTTTAAGGCTGTAATAGGAATAACCAGAATGCTGAACTGGGATGGAAAACAAATGGGAAGCTGGGTTGGAGAAACTTGAATTTCAATAACATATTTTATAACATCACCTGGTTTGAGATTTGCTACAGAATTCTACACCCATGGAGGATATTCCTGTAATGAACATGGGCAAAATAGCCCAGCCCAAATTGGATTGGCTCTGCAATAAACTTAGTTATTCCCTCTCTTTATCGAAAGGTATGGCCTACCCCTTTCCCCTCAAAATGAAATTTAAGGCAGTTAACCAACCCCAAATTACTTTACTGTACTTGATCTTCTGAATCATTCCAAAGCATCTTTAAATTATTCTTACCAACAGGACAGCAGGAGAAAAGGTGCTGAGGAAACTGGTACAGAGGGAAAGCAAATTCATCCCTCCCATGCCTTTGATATTTTGCTACATGGAAAGCTTCTGCAGCCTTTGGAGGTTGCGCCTCCTGCCACGCTCAGTGTGACCAGACATTCTCCCTTTCCAGGACATGCCCTACATTTCAGCCTTCTGTCCAGGTAGAATTCCAAAATGTCCTCCACTTGGAGCATGACTAAGAAGTGTGAAGTTATATTTATAGTAATGTTTTAGCCTTTATTTGGAAATTTCCTACATTTTTCTTAAATGTCCTACATTTTCCTTAAACGTCCTACATTTTCCAGTGCCTTGTCCTCCTTTCCAGTAGTTGACATCTGATTACCCTGGACACACTCCTTGGTACATGTAACTTTAGAGGAAGAAGATGGGGGGTGGAGTTGGCAGGGGAATGGCCTTTGGAGGATTTCAGTGCAGTGGCATCGCATGGGGGGGGGGGTGCGGACTGCACCAGGTGACACCTTAAGGGTGGTGGTGACACCACTGCTTCTCAAACACCTGCCTTTTGGTGGAAACAGCTGTGCATTCATGTGCTACCCTTTAAAATGCTTTAAGAGATGGTGGGGGTGGGTTGAAGCTCACTGGGAGAAGAAAGGAGAGGCCCCATAATTTTTTTACCTAAAATTTCAGATTTCAAAATTTTACATTTTCAAAATTTTTGACATTTTTAAAAAAATATTCTTTTAAAATTTTCTTTCAAATCATCACATTTTAACAAAATCTTCCCTATGTAATAATAATAATAATAATAATAATAATAATAATAATAATAATAAATATTTATTTATATCCTGCCTCTTCCGAAGAGGATCAAGGCGGGTAACAACAAAGTAAATATAATATACTACAATAAAAACAACAAGCCCCACAAAACCCCGACCCAACCCTCCCTCCCAACTATAAAATTTTATATACATGTATATGTAAATACATTGAGATTGTGCATATAATATTGTAATCTGATGGTATACTTTAATTTTGCTAGTTGTTTATGTCCCAACTGTTAGCATGACATTCAGTGGTATATGAGAATGATGACTGATGAGTAACAGTGCAAACAACAACAACAACAACACATGACTAAGGATTCTGTATGGTGTGGGGAATGACACTGTGAGTTACTGCACTGGGTGACACCAAACCTAGAGATGCCACTGTTTCAGTGATTGACTGGATAAATTTTTTATAAATCCTATTATTCTCAATTTAAGAATGCATGTGCTCAAATCCATGCCTAAATTCTAACAATTTAATTAGCATTTTTAATCTGCACAGTTTTGTGACAGCACTGGTTTAGCATTTATATTCTGTCAGGTTTTTTCAATGTTGCATTTTGAAATGAGTTTGTTATACTATTATTGTCTGAGGGAACAGATATATCTAAACAGTGATAGACATACATGTTTTACTATACCATAAATGCAGAGATACACAGACATATTTTACTATACCATAGGCAAAATGTACAAATCTGAGGGAATCATTCACAGGTACCATTCTATGTCTGGGGGAAAAACCTAGAATGTGCAAATAAATTTTGACAGGTACATAAGAACCTATGAAATATATACATCAGTGTGCAATTAGTTTTCATTTTAACACAGAAATCCCAGTATTTATTGCCAAAAACAAAGTTACTTGATAGAATCAAATGTGAAATATTTCATCCCCTTTGGCACAACATTAGAAAAACCAATGGGAGGCACTGCTTCCTCAGAATATGTAACTATTGCTTATGACATTTGTTTTAAACAGGCTGCCACAATAGCTTACCTTGCCTTTGCTGATTATGAAGAAAGTGTCCCCTCGAGCACCTTGCCTGATAATATACTCTCCATTTTCATAGTGTGTCTGAAAAAAGGACAAAAGAAAGATGAAGAACCAAAAGAATCTGAGTTCGTCACCCAGTTGCAATTTTACAGTTTCATAAGTAGAAAAAGTTATAGAAAGTCATTAGAGATGAATAAAGAAGCTTTATCGAAACTGAGGATGTTATGTAATTTAAGAATCTACAGACACTGACAATATGCATCTTTATCATGGCTAAATTTACTGACTATACTTTACACACTCTGGAAATCTGTACAATAGGATAAGCCAGGGATGTGCAGGAACCCTGGCTTATTATGTATAAGTAGTGTGTTGGCACATGTTGCTCAAACTGTTGATTTGTAGCTAAACAAATCATGGTGTTGTGCTCCATGATTTGCTTGTCATGTCATGCAAAGAAGGGCAACTCGCCTTCCCTGGTTTCTTTTTTTCTTTTCAAAGCAACGATAGAATCCAGGATTTGGTTTTTTTTTTTTTTGGGAGGGGGGTTGGTTAACTTCTTTTGTGTCACATAATGAACAAACCATGAAATGAAGCACCATGGTTTGTTTAGCAGCTGCTACTGAGACACTTTGCACCAGTGGACTGCTAAAATGAGTCAGGGCTCCTGTAAATCCCTGGTTTTTGTGTTGTTCAATTCTTGCCCATTGTCATTAATTAAACAAAAAAATCCAAACTTTTCACAGTCGTTCTAGTGGTATGTGTAGTAGTAATTCTATTGTTTACTTTTCCTGTTTAAGAACAGCCATTAGTTATGGGTGCATGTCCCCTGGCTTGCAATTGAATTTGCAGAGTTGTTTGTCCTTTCAAAATGAGCTCGACTGAATTTGCCTTCTAATAATCTAATAAGCTATGGGGCTTTTTCTGTTATTTTTCATTGTTTGATGTATTTGCATGTTTTAACTTTTTGTACTATTATGGATTGTGTCTGTTTTTAATTGTTGTAAGCCGCCCTGATCCCTGGAAGGGCGGGGTATAAATAAAAATTTTATTATTATTACAGTGGTACCCCGGGATACGAATGCGCCGCCTTACGAAATTTCCGGGTTACGAAAAAAATCCAATTAAAAAAACTGTTTCGGGTTACGAAGGTTTTTTCGGGTTACGAAAATTTTTTTGGTGCTTTTCGGCGCTATTTCACACGAAATCGCGGCTTTTCCCCATTAGCGCCTATGGGTTTTTCGGCTTGCGAAGTATTCCGGGTTACGAAAGCGGTGGCGGAACGAATTAATTTCGTAACCCGGGGTACCACTGTATTTATAATCAAATGTTCACTTCTATAGAGAGTGCAGATTGCAGCTCCAGAAATTTCTGAGAATTGAATAGCCCCTGAAGAGTGATAAGGAAAAAATACATTGGGCTTTGTAAAAAAAACAACAGTTTTTGGCCGTCATATAACATATGGGACTTTTGTCTCCTCTTATTCTTCCACTCAACTGGATTTGGCTCTGAAATTCTTCCAGCCGGCCCTAAAGATGCTATTACAGTCAGAGACTATACAAAGGCTTGCAGAGCTCCCAGATTTATTTTTAGCAATATTCCTGGTTGTTTTTCAGCCCAAAAGGGATGCCCAAACACTTTTAACTTACAATTAAAAACTTGAAAACAATGTAGAGCTTTTAAACAGTATAACTACACAGTAAATGAAGAAGAGGAGTAAAACATTTTTATTTATTTATTTATTTATTTATTTTTTAAAAAAGAAAGAGCAGAAATTGAATGTTGAAAATGACAGCCTTCTGAACGTATTTGTGACAGCTCCAGGCAGCCCAGAGAAGTACAGCAGTTACATATTCCCAAACACCCTTTGGAAAAGAAATAATTGTTCACCTCAAGGTTTTGCTCAAGGTATTTTTTGGGGAAGGATTTTTCCCCCTAGAGGGTTTTTTTTTTAATTTATTTAAAGAGGGGCACTTCTGGTTTGTCCAGGGTCTATATTCTTTCTGTTAATAATGCTAATCATTGTTGTTAATAATGCAATACAAATAGTGTGGTCTTTCTTGTGCAGAATGTCAGTTAGACTAACAGCGTATATTAAGAATCAAGGGAAGAAATATCAGGTCAGCAGATGTAAAGAACAGAAGATGTAACAAAGATTCATTAGAACCAATTGCAGTCTTCTCAGCAGCCAGGCATAGAAATTTCATTTGGACAGCAATAAACTGCCTGACCTTTGCAGGCAAAGATCAGGGTACTTGTGGATCAGTTTAATGGCTTTGTGTAGTTAGAAAAAGCCCCCCCTGGGAATTCTCTTGGTGCTGAAACTCTGTCAAAGGCAACCAGGAAATGGGAAGACATCTATACCTTCCTGATTCCTGCCACTGTCTTAAGTTCAAATGTTTCACACAACAGGACAAACACCTGTAACATTTTTTTCTGGCTAAGGAAAGGTGTCATCTGGGAGTTGGAAAGAAATTTCTGGAGCCTATTAATGCCACCTGGCTAAGATAGATATTATAAAGTCTTGAAGCTTGTCTCCAAGCCAAAGCCCAGATTTACTAATAATATATTTTTAAAAAAATTTAAGAGTGTTCCCAAGGTTGCTCTGTATTAAATACCTTAGGCTTGAAAAACCTTTGGATAATATTTTGTTTCTATTTATGTAAAAATATTTCAAGTAATTTGAATTACTTGAATCAGTTATTGCTGTAAATACTATGACAAAGTCACAGATAGGTTTGACAGAGATTAATCTGGCACCATCTCCTTTAGACTGTTTTGATCTCTCTTATACCAAGATTCTCTTATATCAAGACTATCAGGGACTTCTGGGTGGAGACCAATGACAGGTTGATGTTCCAGCTGTGAGCTCTGGAGATAAGGAAAGCTGAAATGGCCATAATACTAGCTAGGAGACAATTTCCAGCTGGCAAATCTATCTCCGGAAAGTAGTGTAAGATTGCTCAGGTGTGCTCCAGAAATGCTGCTTCTTAATAGGAGACCACTGAATTTTTAGCAGTCAGAAGGTGAGTTTGAGAGGCTGGGAGAGGGGCCTTGGGAATACCATAAAGCTCAGCCACTTTCAAGGGGATCTTTTAAAGGACACTGGACCTGTGAACATCCCCACTTTCTTAATCACTATCTAACTATGTAATCTAAATCTGAAGAGAAGTCTTTCTTTTCAGTGGTAAATTTGAGGCCTTGGTGTGTTGCCTTCTTTCTGGGATCCAAAAAACAGCACTTATTTAGAAGATCTTGATTTAAAAGCAAAAAGCTTAACAGGAATGGTATGATTTAACCAAGTTTTAAATGGACAAATGGGACAGTCATTTTTAAAGAAGATAGATTTCCTATTTGAATGTCTTTTGGGGGTCTTTGAAGTGTGGCAGACAAAGAGATTAGACCTATGTGGGAACATGGATGTTTTATTTTATTTCATTGATACAATCAAGAAAAGTCAGAATGTTTTGCTGAAACTATGGTGTCTGTGTGAGGTCCAAATGCAGAAGAGCACGGAGGAGAAAAAGAGAAACGAGAGGCTTCTTTTCACTTTTAATCCCATAATGTCTGCATTTGTATTGTGGATTGAGTGAATACAATAATTACTAAGAGAATAACAAGAAGAGCAAGTACTATGTCCAGAAAGTTTACGGAACTGCTGGAGGAGATGAGATCTTTGAGAAGAGATATGAAGGATGTGAAGCAAGATCTTTTAAAAAGGAAGGAGGTGCTGAATGAAGAATTGATGGGAGAGGTGAAACGAATTGATGATGAAGTGGAAACTGTGGAAAATAAAATTGAAATTACAGATGAAGTGATAGGAGAAAACGTGGACAATTGGGCATTGTTTAAAAATTCTGATGTGTTGGCAGGATCTATGTTAACAAAAAATATGAATATTTAAGATCAAATTAAGTTATGGGGAAACCTAATTTTGAAATTGAGAAGAAAGCTGAATACGTAGGCATTGTTATGATGAATATGAAGTTTATGTTGTTTCAAAATGATGGTGTTAAGATATGGATTGAAATTAAGAAGGACATGTTAAGGGAGGAGATATTAAATTTGGCATGGTTGGAGAAAATATCTGTGGTAAAAAAATTGCTTGTTTTGCTTAGTATAATGTTTCTGTTTTAGATAATACTGTTGGTCCTCTGTATCCAAAGGTTCAACCATCTATGATTTGAAAATATTCTACAGTGGTCCCTTGGTTTATGTGGGGGATCTGTTCTGGACCCCCCCCCCACGTGAGACGAATAACGCATAAGCTCAAGTCCTATTTGATTGAATGGGTCTCGTGCTTGCAGTGTGGGAGAGTATGTGCACCGCAGGCGCACATGGCATTCATTCATTCATTTGCCTGTCGTGCAGCTTCCGCATAAGCAGGAAGCCGCGTATGGGGCACCCGCCTATAGTGCGGGTGCACTGTACAATGATATAAATTTCAAAAAGCAAACCTTGATTTTACCACTTTATATAAGGGATGCTGTAGTTTTTGATGGGCCTTGAGTATCCATGGATTTTAGTATCCACAGGGTGTTTGTGTGTGTCCTAGGGCCAAACCCCATTGAATGCCAAGGACCCACCGTAAAGGGCCCACTGTTTTTGTAAATGGTGTACCATGCAAACAGTGACAAGGGAATTTGTTTAAAAGCCAAAAGTTAAATATAAAGTGAACAAAAAGTTAAGAAAAATAGGATAAACTGGGTTAAGAATTTTGACTTCAGTACACAGATGGATGAATGGAAATTATGGTTACAGGAACTGAAATTTATAGTATGCTAAGATCGTTAAAATAACTTCTTTAAAAATTAATTATTGTTAGTGTATGGTATGTGTGTGTGCATGTGAAGAGAGAGAGACTTGTAAAGGTTAGGTTAAAATTTTTGGTTATAATAAGTAGATGGGTTAATAGAAAATATAGTTAAAGGAAATTTATTTTACATTAAGATCTAAAAAGATCTAGAAGAGAATCTTTTTAAAGTGATATATTGTACCACTCATGTTGGAGCAAGGGCACTGAAACTGATAAATTCAGTAGAAGTAGATACGTTGTTTGGTATTATTAGAGAACAATTTGATTTGTGATTTTTAAAAAAGACTGGAAACTCCTTTAGACTTTTTGCAATAATAAGGAAATCAGTTGGTAACTTTTCATTTTGATCATTAGGAAGAATAGATTATATATGTGTTTATGCATGTCGTGTGTGTATGGGTGGATAGATAGATAGATAGATAGATAGATAGATAGATAGATAGATAGATGCTGTGAAGGAGATTTAAAGTCACCGTTTTCTTCTTTTCTTTTCTTTTTCTTTGCACTTTTTATTTTTTTCCTTTCAAAAAATCTCTATAATTCTTATGGTAGTTCTAAAACTCTTAATAAAATTTAAAACACAATACAAAAAGACTTTTGAATAAATCATCCTTCGTTTTATTATGACTACTGCCTATGCAGTTTCATACTAGCAATGCAAGTTTTCCTGCCTCACTCCACAGATGAGGTTTAATGTGATGTGAATAATGTATCTGTAACAGTTCTATTTCAACACACTTGTAGCTGTTTGGTTGCTCCCACCTGTTAAGCCCTGAGGATGGCCTGAGTCCTTCACAAATGTATTAAATGCATATTTCAGTGGAACAACTGAGTGAAATTCATCTGTTGCAGCATGAAACTGCTATGACTCAAATTATACCTGAAATTAATTTGGAGCATTGAGTGCAGGATAAGATTTTCATAAACCCCCCAGTCTATTAATATTTAACAGAGTAAATGGCATAAGTTTACAAACAAAAGCTCTGAGTGTAAGTTAAAAACTGGAGAAGATAAATCTGTCCATTTTTATATATTGTGCTGATCCTATCCACCAAAATTTTGAGTGGATTATAAACCTTTAGAAATGTACAGTTTTTCATGTAATTATAACTATAAATTTATAGCAACTGAATGTTTTGTTGGATTAATAAATAATAATAAAATAATAAAAATTTTATTTGTATACCGCCCTTCCAATGATCAGGGCAGTGAACAACATATAATAAGAACAATACAATATAGCATAAAACATACATTAAAATATACAACTCACTACCATTAAGATAATACTAAAAAAACCCCATTAGCCAGCCACCATTGCTGTCAAGGAGGGAGAACTAACTAGGACTTTATTCGGGGAATGCTGCCTGAAATAGGAAGGTTTTTAAGTCCTTCCTAAACTGGGCCAGGGAGGTGGCCGAGCGGAGCTCTATGGACAGCGTATTCCAGAGGGCCAGGGCGACGATGGAAAATGACCACCTCGTGGTGGAGGCAAGTCTAGCCCCTGGAACCCTCAATAGTTGCTGCCCAGATGTTCTGAGGGTGCGAGGCGGAATGTATGGAGAGAGGCGGTCCTCTAGGTATCCTGGGCCCAAGCCATGTAGGGCTTTATAGGTTATTACCAACACCTTGTATTGTTCCCGGAAGCGAATGGGCAGCCAATGCAGATCTTTGAGTACAGGTGTAATATGACTGGTCCTGGAGGTGCCAGTTACCAGTCTGGCTGCCATATTCTGTACCATCTGCAGCTTCCGAGTGTGGTACAAGGGTTGCCCCGTGTAGAGCGCATTGCAGAAATCCAATCGAGAGGTTACCAGAGCGTGTACCACCGTTTCAAGGTCTCTCTGGGCCAGGTATGGGCGCAGCTGGCGAATAAGCCGAAGCTGATAACAGGTGCTCCTGACTGTCGCATTCACCTGAGATGTGAGGTTTGGCAACAAGTCCTATTAAGCCCACTTTTGACTGGAACTGCATACTTTTAATCACGTATAGATCTGATATCCATTTCCAGATGTATTGGTAGACATTTACAGAATACAGATATATAGACACACACATTCTGCCACTAATGATTGCCAGCAATATACAGAGTCTTCTTTATGGGGGGAAAAGACTGCAAGAATTAAAACTGACTTCAACATATATTCCACATTCTTTAAAAAAATGTATGTACAAATGTATGATGGAGGTACAAGTAAATACAAGTAAATACAGATAGATATTTTAGGAGTTATCCTTTGTAAGGAAGTACTGGAGAAGTATGCCTTGCTTCCTTGTAAGTACTGGAAGATCCCCCTTCCAGGTAAGTCCCTTCTGCACCAGGCCCTCACAGGTGGCAATAAACTCAGAGCATAGGTCTCTTATCTGCCCCTTAGGCTGAGACAGCCTAGTTCAGTGATGGTGAACCTTTTACAGACCGAGTGCCTAAACTTTTCAGGTGTCTTTTCTAGAAGAGTCACCATCCTCACTCTTTTCAGGTGTCATCCTCTTAATCGCTCTAGCTGCCCTTCTATGAACTGCACTCAGTCATGCAATATCCTTGTTGAGATGAGGTCACAAATATGGCACGTTGTATTTCAAGTGGGGATGAACTTATTGACTTATATAATAGCTTTATAGTATTTTTGGCATTCTTCACTGTCCCATCCAAGTGCAATCATTCTCCAGACTATTTCCACAGGTGGTGCTGTATGACACAGAAAGTAATATAAGAGAAGCAATATAGTAGATAATATTCTACTAATATGGATGACACATTCAATTTTATGTGCACTAGAGATGTTGAATTGCTAAGGTTAAGAAAGGCAAGCATTTTGAAATTCCCCTCCCCTGCAAAATTAATTTATCAACCTGATTCAAAAAAGAAAAAGAAAAATCAATTCTACACTCTAGTTGGGATGAGAAAATATGCTCGAACATTTCATAAACACAAACACTGATATATTTTAATTTGTTTGGCTAATTTGTTGTTGTCAGCCAGTGAGCCAATGTAGTGTAGTGGTTTGTGGGTTGGACCACAGTAAAACGAAGGCTGAAATCCCTATTCAGCTAAGGAAAGCCAAGTCATTTTCAGCCTAAGATGAGTGGCAATGACAAACTTCCTCTGAATAAATCTTGCCAAGTAAACCCTACTATATGGCCACCAAAAGTTGGGAGCCAACTAAAATCTCCTGCAGTCCTACATGACTGTTGTTCTTTGCTATACTGCATCTCCAGCCAGACACCAATGTGAATCCATCTCCTTCTGTTCTACATCTACTATGACACCTAATAATGCCTTTATGTTTTTAGTTAAAAGTGACAGGAGTCCGTATGGGTTATAAGCACTAATACCAGAAGCTCAAGGATCATATAAGTAAAATTAAGCACAGTTGCCAACAACACTTAGGAGCAAAACAGACAGCCCCGATAGAACAGTATCTCGTTGCCCCTTTTAGCACCAGACTGGGGCTGCGGCAACCGCATGCTGCGGCCCCGATCCAGCAATTTGCCAGCTCAAAAAGAGGCAACAAAGTGCAGCTCCTTTTACAGCTGGCAAAAAGGTGCCACACTTTTTGGCAGTCCTTTCGGTGTGCGGCACACAAATGTTTTGCCAAAGGAGCACCGTGATGCTGCCTGCCATGTGGTCAGGCAGGCGGCATGATGCCGGCGTAGGGGTGTCGTTGGGGCATGCATTGTCCAAATTCCATGTCCCCATCCCATCCCCACGCTTCAAGCCAGTCTGTTTAGCCCTTCAGTTGATTATCCTATTGATTCCAGTGGAAAAGTTTATTGAACACACCAAGGAGCAAAGGAGGGAACATAATTTTCACTCATACAGATGCAGTCAGCAAGTTTTAAATTCTCTCTCTCTCTCTCTCTCTCTCTCTGGTGGTACAAAAGCACCATTCTAGCTTAATGAAGCTGCCAACTTGATTTTAATGGCAGTTTGTGTGTGTGTGTGTATGAAACCCAAAACAGGTTCTCTAAACTCTCACCGGATGATCTGCACTGAAAAAGCAATAACTAGGATTCTAGCTGACTCTGAAACTGTCTAAACAAGTAAATAGTTATTAAACCAAAGGAGTACTAAAAACTAACACACTTGGTAGGAAGTGGCCATGATGCCACTTCCTGCCAGTGACATCTGGATGCTGTACAGTGCATGTGTCATCATGGCAGACCCTGTCCACACGGGGGCTGCCATGATGCACCGCCATTAAGTGCTAGGGTTCAGGAGCGTGCAGATGCTGTGCACTCCCGAACCCTAGTTTCTTCCCGAGTACAGCACTCCTTGCACGTCTGTACCGGGCCAATATAAAATAATATCACTAAGATGACAAAACTCTATAACAGCAGCAATAGTCTGTATCTAGGATAAATAAGTTCTTCACTTTTCAGTGGAGACTGCAACCCATGTGTGCTTTAGAAACTATTTCATAACATAGCATGATTACCATAGGAAAATGTATTAATATTTTAAATATATCAATATTTCTACTGGAACCACTGAAGAAAATGTGCAAGGTGTGCACCTTCTTTTCTCTTGGCTCTTCAAAAGTCTCTTTCCTTCAGTGATGTGTTAACTCACAAAGCAGTTATTATCTCCACACCAATGCTAACCAGCAAACATATTCCATCTTAGTGTGTTAATTCATGCCCCGTTTTCAAATTTTGCTACAAGCAGACACCCAGTTTGGTATAGTGGTTTGAGCATTGAACTATGACTCTGGAGAACAGGGTGCGAATTCCCGCTCAGCCATGGAAACCCACTGGGTGGTCCTGGGCATGTCACATTCTCAAACCCTCAGAGGATGGCAATGCCGAACCCCTTCTGAAGAAATTTACCAAGAAAGCCTCATGATAAGGTCACCATAAGTGAGAAATAACTTGTAAGCAAACAAGAACAACAGATTCTGGTAAGGACAAGAGTGGAGTGGGAGAAGGAAGGAAGGAAGGAAGGAAGGAAGGAAGGAAGGAAGGAATCTATGACACAGTGTCAACATCTGGAATATAGTTAAAAGACCTGGAGCACTGTGTTAGAGGCATAGTACAAAAAGCAGTCACTCATCCTCATTGCCCCCAATTTTGATTAATCAACATTTTAAAGATCTGTGCATAGCTAGCAGCGTGGAAGCATAATGATGCTCTACACTTGATTTCATTAATTGGGGCAATTCAGAAACAATGGAAAGGCAGAGTAGGAAAATGTTCATGTCTTGTCCATATAGATAATTTGTGGTAAATCTGACATTCTCAGAGGCTTTTGGCCATCAAGACTCAGTGCTACTGACAATCAGAAGCATCCTTCAGAAAAGAAACACCAATAAAATCTTATTTGTACTGACAGAAAAACTTCATTTGTAGAATGGTTCAAGGGGGGGGGGGGAGTATTTTGCACAAATAAACTTATTTGGACAAAAAACTTTGATTAAATGTTCATGAAAAAAGTCACAAAAATGCACAAAATTCCTTGTACCTAGGAGAGAGAAAAATTCTGAAATATTTTGATTTTGCATGCAAGAATGAAATAAGCAAAGATTTGTCTTGTATATAGTCTGGCTATCAGGCACCTGAGAAACTACACCCCAAGGCTCAGCAGCATCCCAGGCCAAAAAGTCTGGTGTCCATATTAAAAATGCATATCTGGTGTCCATATTAAAAAAATTAGATTCACTAAGAAATTATATTTCCCCACTTCTGTAATACCTGGACACTGCCATTCTGCCTTTCAGGTAGGTAGGCTTGGAGGGAGGCCTGGGAGGGGAAGGGATCCCGTGAGACATTGCGACTGTTACTGCCAGGCAGATGATCAAGAAATGTTGTTCTTAGAAGAAAGCACAGAAGCAGAAGACAGATAAGAGGGTTGGAAAGAAAAGAATCAGAATTCCAGCTGAACAATTCAAATTCCAGCTGAACGATTAAATCAATGAGCAGAAAATGTGTTAAGCAGGCTGAAAATAAACATAATCTCAGATAGCAGCTTCCAGCTTGATAATGTATTTCCTTCACATACTTGGGGTCAGTCTAAGCGCATAAGGCAGTATAGAGAATAATGTGTAAGCCATTACTGGTGACAAGGAATTATTATTAGGAGATCTTCTTCCCAGCAGTAAAGGCTGTTGTAGTAGGAGAGTGATAACTGCATCTCATACTTTCAGTAGGACCTGGCAAAGTAAACTTACTATTTTTTTTAAAATCTAGTCTGCCTTTTGGCAAACAGGCCCTCGAGGTAGTTTACAATAAAAAAGGTTGATATAAAGAAAAGTTAGAAAAATAACTTCTCACAATTTGTATGAAGTCATTTTCCTAGACCAAGTTCTATGCATAAGCAATCACTACCATCTTCCATCAAAAGCACCATCAATTCCCACTTGCACACTTCAGAGGAAAGGATTCACAAGCCTCTCACACTTCTCCCCTGCTTCAGTATAATGCCTGGAGCCATCTCTGTCCCAGTTCCAAAACAGAGTAAAGAGGTTTTTTAGTAAACTATTTGGTCATTTTGCCAATGGAAGCAAACTATAATACAGTAAAATTTCTGCTAAATACCAATATGAGTTAGATGGTGGCATGTCTTGTTTCAGTATCTAGGCACCTAGGTGATCAAACATTGTGAGGACTTTCTATGAGGACCTGAAGGGACTTAAGTATTTCACACAAACTTGTTTTTCATCAAATTACAGCCGCCTCCACCTGCACCAGATTGGGGCCGTGGCAACTGCATGCTGTGGCCCCGATCTGGCCTTTCAAGGGCACGAGAGCTGTGGCATCACAGCTCTAAGGCACTTTTTTGCGCTGCATCATGTGGACGCAGTGCCAGAGGAGCACTGTTATGCCACACGCCATGTGGAGCAGTGCACAGCATCATGCTGTCATGGGGACAGAGTTGGGGCATGTGTCATGTGGACACCATGCCCCAACTCTGCCCCCAGACTGGCCTTAATGGCCGGTCTGCACAGCCCCAAAGAAAACAAAGGAATCCCCCTTAAGATCTATCACATTATTTGCCGGGTTTTTTTTCTTCAGTTATTTCTCAATTTGGGGTATAAAACAGTCTCAGAAATACACATCACTGTGAGAATGGCAAAAGAAAAAAAGAAATGAACCAAAAAACCCTCCAACTCACCATATTCCAATAAGGAGAATATTTGTGTGCATATGCACATGTGTATGTGGGTATGTGAGTACAGTAGGTTCTTGGTATCCACTGGGGTTTGGTTCCTGGACCAACCCATGGATACCAAAATCTGTGGATGCTCAAGTTCCATTAAATGCAATGTTATAGTAAAGTGATGTCCATTAAATAAAATGCTAAAATAAAATGGCAAAATCAAGGTTTGCTTTTTGGAATTTATATATTCTGAGAATATTTTCAAGCCGTGGATGCTTGAATCCATAAAGAATCCATGGATACAGAGGGCTGACAGTATTGTCCTGTTTACTGTGCCAGGATGAACCAATTAAAGACTGGAATCCCTAGCAGAAGATGCTTTGCTCATTGCCTTGCCAGACATCTAATGTTTCTGGAAGGGATTCCCATAGAGAAAACCCTGTCTCTTATTTCCATTTTCTTGGACTCTATGGAAATCCCTTCCAGAAATATTAGGTCTGCCCCTAATATCCAACCATTCAACTAAATTGAAGTCATATTTTTACTTGTTCAGGCATTTTAACCATGGCATATCCTGTATTTAGATGAGGTTATAGAGACGCTTATTGCTCCTGTCCTATTATAATTTTAATAGACATATTCTGATTTTAAGGTTTGTGACAGACTTTACCTTATTGTTATTGTAGTATTTTGTATTGTTAGCAGTGCTGTGTTGCAGAACTGGAGTAGGGGCAAGATATAAAAATGAATAAATGAATATACTTTTGGAGGAACAAGTAGTGAAAGAACCTGAAGACAAATGGGATCAGAACTGGCTGTAAACAGAAAAATACACAAGGGAAGAAAAGCAAACATCATCAGATCTTCAGGATGGAGAGGAACTAGGTGTAAAAGAAATTCCTGTGTAACTTTTATACTTGGCTCCAGGCCTGTCTATTTCCTTGGACAAGACAATCATCTCTTTTATGATTTCTGTTTTTTAAAAATAAATATGATTATAGCTCTGAACAGCTAGTGTTCAAACTCAGCCACTGTTGTTTATTTGTTGGTGCAATAACATGTGCTTTAAAAGCACAACCTTCTATAATATGAACCTATGAAGTTTTCAATATATATGAGCTCTTCTAATCACAATCTGAAAACTACTCGTATCCTTAGGGTAATGTCAAAAACTTGCAGACATGCTACTCTGCTCTTCCTGCTCTTCTATAGATCTATAATTGAATTTAATAGATAATGATGACAGTATGATCTATACTTAGGCTTATAATGTGTAGATCTTGATCAGTACTTGTTATAAACTTGCCTTTACAAAAAAAATATTTTTAAAAACCCTCCATTTGCTCTATCCCTTTATATAGTCAAAACAGGAAAAAATATGTTTGCTGTGCTTTCTTAGCACATTCTTATTTATTAATTTTTCAACATATTTTCAAAAAGCAAGCTTTACTACTCCTTCCATAAATCCTTATATGCCTTTCCACAAATAATAAACAGAAAAACAATTTATTTTGCATGGGAAAAGCATACAGTATAAACCAGATCATTGCGCCCAAGATTTTTCTTAATTTGGAACACATTTCATTTGCTTAACTCCATCACTTTTGTTGTGTTGCCACAAGGAACAAAATTCATTTTCTAGTAAATTACAAGATGTTGTATTTTGTAAAGTGGGAGGAGGATTAATTGGTGCTGTTCAGGTAGTCTCACTGACATGTAGCAGCAGCTGTACTCCTGGAGCCTAGATTATGAGGCTTGCTGTAGAAACCATCAGACCTTAAGGAAAACAAGTATCAAAAAAGAAGTTGTTGACTTCAGCAGAAGAAGAAGCATATCATCCACATCAACCTGTAAAGTTAATTGAAAACCTAATGTTTTCTAAATATAGCTGGAGGTCAAAACCTAAAATACATACTTGTTTCTGATGGTGACAAAGGCCTCTCGGGCTGCATCTGCACTACAGAAATAATCCATTTTAACTGCCATGGATCAGTGCTATGGAATTCTAGGAATTGTAGTTTGTTGTAGCACCAGATCTCTCTGACAGAGAAGGCTAAATGTCTCACAAAACTACAGTTCTGAGAATTACACATCAATCTGCCATGACAGTCAAAGTTATATCAAATCAAATGTAATGTTGGCTATTGCTAAATTTCTTTCAGAGGCAAAGTGTATTAGAGCTCTCTGTGTATTTTAGATAAAGCTGATAGCAATCATTTTTTTTACTGTACTATTTATTCCTTTTTAAAAAAAATTTCATGTTTGCGTTTTCTATTGAATCTACTGGATTTGTTGGTCGTAATAGATGATGATGATGATGATGATGATGATGATGATGATGATGATGATGAACAAACTGGATTATTTCTGCAGTGCAGATGAGCCTTGGTTGTTGTTTCCCATTGTGCAACAAATCACCACAAACACTACTCTGCAAAAGCTGGAATTTAAAATACAAGACTTCTGTGCACACATCTACAGACACACAAAGTTTCCTTAAAACAGTAAGGTGACATGATAAATAAGATAATTACAAAACTCATTTTAAAAATCTCAAATATGGCTGGATTAATTTGACCATTTACCACCATTTCTCTCCCAAACTGATATTATAAAGTGCTCAAGTAGAGTGCAGACATTAAAAACTAATCAACTTTTATTTCCAGTGTCATCAAGTTAGATAAACATTTAGGGTAGTTGTGGGCTTGCTTTTTGGAATTTCTGCCTCTGGTTGCTGATACATGTGAGCATGTGGCTGTGTTAGACATTTAATCATTTCTGCACCAAAGGCCACAGATATTAACAAGAGAACCTAGACTTTCAAAAATCAAATTCATAACTGCTGGTTGCACCAAGGCACTTTTTATTTTTATTTTATGGTGATGTTGGAGCACTCTGTTGATTAGTAAACCAGATTTAATTAGAATATCTGCAATATAAATCTTAAAACCTATATAATATATTTATAGTTGACATTCCAGGAAAAAATAGTCAAAATCATTCCTGCCTCCCACGGGCATGTGATTAATGAAGGGATTTGAAACACACACACACACCCCAAACAAAACCAAAAAAACAAAACAAAACAAAACAAAACAAACCTTTAAGAATATTAAAAGATAAGACACGTAGTCCTTCTCTGTTGCTTATCTTCCAAACATGACAATGAATGATACACCGCCTCAATCTGAACATGAAGGTATGTAGGTATTGTTGGCTACTGCTAAGCCCTTGAGGAAGAGACAGTGAGTTTAAGTGAGTTTGCCAATGCGTTTTTGAAAAAGGAGCTGTTAGGAAGATTAATTGCCCCCTTGTTTGATCTCAATCTTTGTTTGTGTCCCACTATGCCAGCAAACATATGGAACAAGAACCTACTGGGAACACATATGCTTGGATCATGTCAACCATCCTGACCACCTTGAACAGGCAGAAATAGCCAGCCAAAGAAAAATAATAGAGATACAGATCTCCTACTGAAAGAGGTGAAGGCTAACAGCTCATATAGTATGCAGGGCAATAGCTAATGATTTGATTAAACCATCAGCTCTTTGAAAGGGTAACTTGAAAGTAATGTCAGGGCTGATTTCCAAAGACCAGGATGACTAGATGTTCTCCTTTTCCTGGACATATTGTCCATTTCAGCCTTCAGTCCAGGAGGAATTCTAAAATGTCCTCCATTTTGAGTTTGACTAAGAAGTATGAATTTATAATTACATTAGCGTTTTCAACGTTTAGTTTGTAATGTCCTACATTTCTCTTGAATGTTTTGCATTTCATGGTGTCTTGTCCTCCTTTGCAGTTAGGACATTTAGTCGTCCTGCCAAAGACTCACTTTCACTTCTATCATGGGCTTCCCTCTTTGTCCTGTAACCTCTTGAAACACTAGGCACTCCATCCCTCCAGAGCATCCAAGTTGAGTGAAGAAAACTCTCTTGTTCTAATGTGAGCATAGGACCCAGTTCTGAAGTCTTGGGTGAACTTTCCATTGCTGAAATATCAGAATTAGTCGGGCCCTGAAGGATGTGTCATGTAACTTATTGCCTAACAAGGTTTCATTTGGTTATCCATCTTAATAGTTATGGATAGGCCCACAGCATGACTTTATCAATCTTATTTTGAAAGTCATGGAAAGTGGTGGCCATCAATAGCTTCTCTACCTAATCTGGCTTGAGAGAATCAGCCGGAAAGTACTATTTCACATAAAAGACCTTTTATTAATGTGATTGAGAATGAATTATTCTTTGAAATTTTGGCACTGCTGAAATATTATGATTTATTTTCATGTTAATAGGCAAATTTTTCTAGGGTTTACTTGTCATCACCATTCCTTATTCTTTGCCTTTTCTGTCAAATAAAACAGCACAGAGACATTAATGCTGGACTATCTGTTCCTAGTAGGTCACCATTTTGGCATCACACTAGAGTTATGGACACCAGTCAAGCTGACTGCTTAGCACTACAGAGATTTCACTTTCATTTGAGTCTAAGCACAATGTGGTCTACTCCATCTAAGGTGGGTTCTCTTATACCACAACTGTGACTTGTTACCCAGCTGTAGAGACTGGGTCAATAAGAAAAAAATAACACAGACAGCTCATGTATGTATGCCAAGTCATTCTGGCAGCTAAAGTTCCATTTCTAATGCTAGACATCTGTTATACCAAAGTGGCAAAGTGCTGATAAAGAATCAAGTATCAGGGGATTAAGGCTCTGTTTGCTATGTATAACAAAGGACCAAAGAGAGAGCCTGTGTGTGATTCAGTCAAATCTGACACTTGGCTTTGCAACTGGTGTAACATCTAAGCATCACTAAGACTTGGACATTGAACAGTGGGATATTTTTACTTCTGTCAAATAATAAACTTCTAAAACTGCCTTTTAAAAGACCAGAGTAAGTTATTTTACAAGATAAAACAAAATCTACAACACAACACAACAAAAATCTTTTAACTTGAGAAGTCAGTTAAAGCTTTTGGATGCAGAAAACATGTTATAACATAAGCCGATGGACCATTCCTATTAGGGAATTTAATAGTTGTAACATTTGTCATCTCAAGCAACAAAGGATGTCTTGACAGATTAAGGCACTCCACTGAGCAGATTGCATTTTTTCCACATTTCAGAACTCCTTTTGCCAAACAAACAAACAAACAAACACGCCCACATACTTGTTTTGTTTTTTTAACAAAATGATCTTTTTTCTAGAGAAGCCACAGCTTTGCAAGAAAGGATCTCTCTCTCCCTCTCCCTCTCTAAAAAAAGTCCTCTAAGGCCCCATTCCCACTGGGCAAAAAAAGCTTATTTCGCTGCGATTCTGACTCGGATTCTGACTTGAATCTGACCCAACATTCCCATTAAAAACGGGTGCAAACAGACCTGGGGTTTTTTATCCCCATTTTCATTCCCACTGGTATTATCCCTGTGGTAATTTGAAGTGGGTTATTTTCCTCCCCGTTCCCATTGCCCTTCTGGAACCTGTTTTTTTAAAAAAAACAGCTGTCAGTCAAGCGCTTAAGCGCTTGACGTCACAATCAGTCGCTGAGGCGCTTTTCCCCTCCGGAAAAGTGAGAAGGGAGCCTCTGTTCCCCTCAAATCCCTTTGCATCTGAGGCTCTTCTGTGTCTCCCCAGACTCCCTTTGGGAAAGACAGAAGAGGGGCCTGTAATCACCCAAATCCCTTTGCCTCCCCCATTGCTCCCTGGGCTATCCAGGGAGTGATCAAGCAGGCATGTACTGCAAAGCCCATCTGCTGCTCAGGTGCTCAGGCAGAGGCAAAAAAATAAAAAATAAATAAAAATAATAGTTTAAAATGGTGTTCAATGGCTATTCTCACACATCGGTCTATGAATGTGGAGCAGAGGGGAGGTTACTGGGGGAGTAATGTGTTTACTGTGTTTGGAGCTCAATGTAGCATGATCGCCTTACCCTGCTTCCCAATCCACTGAGGGAAAGGCTATGCGAATGGAAGAAAATGGTGCCGGTGATGCAGAAAGAGAACAAAAAGGGTGACACCCCCAGGCCAGCCCCTTGAGCAAAGCTCCTCCCATCTCCAGGTTCCCGAATCAGACACCCTTTCATTCTCAATCATGAGGCACAGGAAAACTCGCTAAAAAGCCATTGTTTTTTTAAACTGGTTTATCGATCTATAATTCAGGTTTTTCAGGATAATTCGATTCAAATTCGAATTCCAATGGGAACGATATCGGAGCAATGTGGGTTGAATGCGCGCTCAAATGGAAACGATGCACCCATGATTCGCATCCTGATCTGCATTATAGGCCAGTGGGAATGGGGCCTTGATCTCACTCTGCAGAGCGAAAACTGTTGAAATTATTTGTTCTTGTGTGTGTAAAAAAAAGAGAGAAATGAGAAGACTGTCATCTCTAGGATTAAACCCAGTCTTTTATGTAACAGTCCCCTGTACTAAATTTGGTTAACTCTAGATCAATGCACTTTTTATAGCTTCTAGTCTGCATTGTGCAAAGAGTACTTGACACTTCTGTGTTAGATTTAAATGCACAGAACACTTTGAAAAAACGGATTCAAAATTATGGTGAGCAAGTGTCCCAAACTCTTTCCCACCAGTTGCTTAAAGGCTATTTGTTATTTATGTATTATTTTGTATTGTTGTTCTAAAAACAATAAAAACAATCATGAAAAAAATGGTGAGCAGAAAATGAAACCTCAGTTTTATAAAAAGTAATTGTTTTGATAACTATGTTTAGAATACCAACCTTTTAAATTAAAAGTTAGAGATGGACCCAAATTTCAAAATAAGGACACATGTTTTTAAGTTGCTAAATGTCGAGATCTGTAAGCAAGCAGTACTTGAAGAGTCTTTTTTCACCTGAACTTGAAAAACATGGAAGGAATGTCTGTATTCAGTCATTTTCTAACCTCAAAGCAAAGGGTTCTGGTGGCCCTCAGTGCAAAAGAGGACATTAAGCCTTCATGGTTCTCTAGATCTATTTTAGCCAGATTTTATGGGGCAGGCTACGGTGGATGAGAGGAGAGGACAATGAAACACTCAAGTACAATTATGTATAAATGATTTCATGTTAAAAGTATATCATGAATAAAATTTCCTGAATTGGTACAGAAGCCATGCTGTTTGAAATGAGAAAATAAGACTGGAAGTGATGATGTATCAAAGTTGACAGAAGGTTGAAAGGTACAATTCCATTGTGTGCCTGACATTGCCAGAGAAGAATCTGATTTAATTTGGATAGGTTCATGGTGGGGGGGGGGAATCTGCTTCTGGTTGCTGTAGTAGTGACAGAAGCAGCAGTTTTCAAATCAGTCCAAGAAGAACTAGGAAGAGCTGTATGTTTTCACCTATTGCTAGTGATCTTGACAATGAATAGATTATAGTCAAGATTATATAGATAAATGTATGCAAACAGGGACAAGACTGATGAAACACAGATAAAACATCTTCCTAAGTGCAGGAACACACACAGATGTTCCACCAACATAGCCACAATACCATGTTGTACTTGGACAGTGTCTTGAATACATTTTTGTATTTACAGCAGTCCATGCTGACAGTTGCAAAAAGTGATTTTGAAAAATTGAGGGACATTGAAGCCACAGTAATTGCTCTCATTCTGTCTCTTCCTTTAAAAGGTTTTTGTTCTCCTCTTCACATGAAAGTCTCTGGTAGGTGTTGTCCACATGGGCCAAAATGCATGGCTTGCCCCCCAGCCTCACACTTCTAGATTACATGATGTAGGCCAAAAACCCCAGGGCAGGATCATGCTCAATCCTGCCTGTTCAGACTTGGATCTGGAGGATCTGGTCTGACCCTCGGGTAAAGAAGCTTTAGCCCAGGTTAATTAATGCCTAGTTTTAGAAACTCCATGGCAAAATCAGATAATCCCATTCCTGTACTCCTTATCTTGCCGGCTTGAGCCAACTGAGAGCCCCTCAGTCACCGTGTCTTATGCAGAAAGGGGGTGCCATGTGGATGCAGCCAGGCTCCCCATTTCCATGTCAGACCTGGCAACTAGGCAGAGGGACTTCTCAGTTGGATGTACAGCAGGCAAGGTAAGGAGTGATGCACTAGTACCGGGTCCCAGCTCAGTGGAAGATGGGTGTGTGAATACCCACCTGTCCCCACATCAACCGAGGGACCAACCCAGGTGAGTATTGGGTTCAGGAAAACACAGTCTTGGCCTATGCTTACCTAGCCCATCTGTGCAGACCCATATTATTATTACGTTTATTTATATCCCACCTTCCTCCCAGTACAGTGACTCAAGTCAGCTAACAAATCTAAAACAGTTCAAGTTAAAACACTATAAAACATGCAAAATACAAATTTAAAAAACAATTAAACAATTCAAACAATTAAACAATTCAAACAATTAAACATTATTAAAATTAAAAGTTTAAAACTCTTTAAAAACAAAAACAAAACAGCATCCATGTCAAGCAAAAGCCTGATGGCATAAAAACGTCTTTACCTGCCATTGGAAGGACAGCAGGGATGGAGCCACCCTGGCTTCCCTAGAGAGGGAGTTCCAGAGCTTGGGAGCAGCAACTGAAAAGGCCCTCTCTCTTGTTCCCACAAAATATGCCTGAGAGGGTGGTAGGACAGAGAGAAGGGCCTCTCCCAATGACCTCAATATTCTGGGGGGCTCATACCTGGAGATACGGTCCTTCAAATAGTGTGGACCCAAGCTGTATAGGGCTTTATAGGTTAAAACCAGTACTTTTAATTGTGCCCAGAAATGCATTGGCAGCCAATGGAGCTGCTGCAACAAGGGAGTTGTATGCTCCAGTTAACAGCCTGGCTGCAGCTCTTTAAACCAGCTGAAGTTTCTCAGCATTTTTCAAAGGTAGCCCCATATAGAGTGCATTACAGTAATCCAAACGGGATGTAACCAAGGCATGTACCACTATGGCCAGATCTGACTTCTCCAGGAACGGTTGCAGTTGGCACATGAGTTTTAGCTGTGCAAAATTTAGCTTAAGTGAAACCAATAAGAAAGAGGTAGATCCTGCTCTCAGATTTAAAAGATAAATAATTTAAAAGGAAAAAGGTTTGGGGAAGAAAGAGGAAAATATGCTAACTTGGACACAGTATAAAAACCAGCTGCAATGAAAACAGTTCAGGGAGGAAAATTGCTAAGTGGTGTTGATCTCTGAGCAGGACTGATGAAGCAGATTCTCTGTCTCACCCTGTGTGGCAGCCAGATGAAACTATTGTCATCAGAAGACATAAAATGGAGGCAGGAACCAGATGGAGTAGTGTAAGCCCTATATAAGCCTTTTTATAACAACATATGTTTGTACACAAAAATATATGGCTTTAAAATGTTGCAGATATAGCAATAGCAATAGTACTTAGCACTTTACCTTTCTTTACCACTTCATAGTGAACTAAGCACTCTATAAGCAGTTTAAAGTGTGTTAGCCAATTTGAATCAAAGGCTTTCACGGCTAGCATCCATAGTTTTTTGAGTTTTTTGGGTTATGTGGCCATGTTCGAGAAGAATTTATTCCTGACGTTTTGCCAGCATCTGTGGCTGGCATCTTCAGCCAATTGCCCCCAACAAGCTGGGTACTCATTTTACTGACGTAAGAAAGGAATAAACCTGGATCCCTGTGGGATTGAACTCACAATGTTGTGGCTGCAGTACTGGCATTTAACCATTGTTCCACCAGGGTGGCAATATGGCCATCCTGGAGAAAGGCATGGAAAATAGAAGAAAGGAAGTTGATCTGTATTTGGAAGATATCTCATTCTAGCAACACTTCACACTTTATTGGTTATCCTAACTGGGAGGGCAAACACAATCTCCAATTGTTGAGATTCTGGGCCTCAGGAATTCATGGAATCATAGAGTTGGAAGAGACCCCAAGGGCTATGCAGTCCAACCTCTGCGATGCAGGAATACACAATCAAATCACCCTTGCCAGACGACCATCCAGCATCTGTTTAGAAACCTCCAAAGAAGGAGACTCTACCACACTCCAAGGGAGTGTGTTCCTCCTTCAAACAACTCTTACTATCAGGGATTTCTTCCTAATGTTGAGGTGGAATCTCTTTTCCTGCATCCATTGTTCCGTGACCTAGTCTCTGGAGCAGCAGAAAACAAGCTTGTTCCATCATCAATATGACATTCCATTCACATATTTAAACAGGGCTATCATATCACCTCTTAACCGTCTCTTCTCCAGGTTAAACATACCCACATACCCAGCTTCCTAAGTTGCTCCTCATAGGACCCTTCACATTTTTGGTTGCCTTCCTCTGGACACGCTCCAGCTTGTCAACATCCTGGGAGTCAACTATCTTTTGGAAGAGGAACGCCTCTGAACTCCAGCTAAGTCCCACTTTGGAAGGGCAGCCAGCATACAAAGAAGAATCCAGGCTGCTGGCTCAGTTTCTTGATGGTTAGGAAAATCAGTGGGAGAGTGCAGAGGAAGGTTACAGAAAAGCACTGGAGGTCAAGCATCCCATAGGTCAGATTGAGTCAGACTCCTGAATAGATCAATTTTTTAATTTAACAACTTTACAGAAATTACAGATATGCATGTTTCAAATAACAGTGACATTGTGGGTAATTGGTTATCACAAGCACTACTTCCAGGCTCAAGAAATAGATGGTTAAAACAGAGTTCTAACAGAGTTAGATTAACCTAACAGTGAGAATTTAATAAGAAACTAAAATGTTACACTTAAAATTATTACCACTCTAAATCATAGTTAACAGTTAAGTGATCAAGCATATAGATATATTAGAGTTAAATTTAATTAATAAAACATTTTCCCCAATTTAGATGAAAAGATTCTTAAGAGATTTTATGTCTCAATTTGTCCATAGTTTAAGACAATGCATGATTATTACAACAACTTATGTTTCCAAAAATGGAGAGACTGTTCACAGAAGTAACTGCGAGACTATTGGCTTTATTACCCTTTACAGACCAAAATCATAAATTTACAGTGCAATCATACATGTGTTTACCCAAAAGGAAATCTCATTAAGCTCATTAAGGGACTAGAACCTTGGAATATTAAAGTCATAAAATATGCCCCCAAATTGTTGTTGTTGTTTACCTTTATCACAGCTGTCTCTCTTAGAATTTAAAGATATTGACATAAGCACATGAATTTCAACACATATCGCTTTAGAAGTAAATCCTGCCAAATTCTATTTTGTTCCCAGGTAAGTGCATGCAGGACTTCAGCATTAGTACAATGACAAATGGTACACAGATGAGAAAACTAAGTGAGTGAGATTATATTTCTCCTCTAAGAGAATAGTGATTTCAATAACTAAGGTGGCTTAAAGTTTATTTCTAAGCATCTTATCTTAGATCTCCATTTTAGCTTTGATCCAATCCAAAGTTACAAAAGCCACGTATAACCCTCACAAAGGCTTTAAAATTTAGCAGCAAGGATACTGAAGGACTGTCTTCCTCTTACATGTATCTGCCCATTTATAAAAGTCTGCATCAGAATTCTTTCTTTGGATGCCTCTTGTGTCACAGATTAGACATTTGACAACCAAGGTAAGGGCCATGATTCTGAGACTGTAGACAAATCAGACTAGGACAGCTCCTTGAAGATACATTTTCACTTGGCATGTCTGTCAGAAAGGACCCAATTGTTTCAGTCCTTGGAGCTCTTATCTGACTAAAGGGATAGGGGTGGGATCAGGAACCCAGTAGCTTTTTGCAGTAAAAAGATCTTTTTATTTGGCATTTAAGTGATTACCTTCATGCAATAATAAAGAAACACTTGAAATATGTGAAATATTCTTTCAGCACTGCATTCCTTTTGTCACTGCCCTGGAAGATTGAGGAGGAGGAGGCCTGGACATTAGAGTAACCTCATTACTAAAACTTAAGCCATTTGATTTTTAAAGGGCCTTTGACAAAGAGATATTTTAGGATTTCCTATTGAAATCATTGTGTGTTTGTTCGCGTTTCTAAAAACCCACACAATAGAATTTTTTGAAACATTTTATCCTTCTATTTAATCTGCAGTACTGCTTCACAAAATAAATTAGGTCACAAAGAACAATAATCCTTTTTCACAGGGACAGGAAGATGAGGCCAATATGAAGCAAGATTCTTAGAGCTACTATATATTATACAAAAAGATAAAACAGCACATCTGTCTAAGAGCTGCCAGGGTCAACTAATAAATCAGAATGATACAGCCAGATTGCCATTGCATAGCACTACATAAACCTTACTAATCTAGGATATAAATCCAAGAGGCAATGTTGTCAAATAGTAAGGGAATCAAACAGGGCACATTGCTTTCACTGTAAAGAGAGGCAATACTGTAACAATACTGATTAAGCTTACATTTTCTTTTCCAGAATTCAGCCCATATGTAACTAGAATAAAAACTAGACAAATTGTGACAAAAGACTAATATTCTAATTTCTTAGAACTCATGAATTTTCCCTTAACAGATTTTTATGTGGCACATACTTGAAACATTCCCCCACTAGGCACAATCAGTGTGGGATAAAGGTGTAGGAGAGAATAAAGTGAGCAGCCATGAGTAACACTACGCACTTGCTCATGTTTGACTATAATGATCCCTGTATGTGAAATGCCAATTATTACAGGCTATCTCATACATTTGATTCTTAGTGTGTGCTAAAACTGCTACGAAGGCCAAATTAGACAGAGGGGAAAAGCTAGCTGACCTCCAGGCTTTCTCAATTCATTAAGAGATCACATGGACTGCACTGACAGCTCCCACAATGGGCCAACAACTGATGTACTGTTTACACTACCCTCTCCCACTGTGAGGATGGACTCTCCAAAATGGAGCAACCATAGCTACAAGCCATGCCACACTATTGTTTTTTTCTGCTTCACTACAAACACAACCTGACAAGAACACAGATACACCTCCACCAACAAAAGCAAATGGCCCCCCTGTCCTGGCCAACCCCCTGTCCATTGGACACTTTGCATGGCCTTCTGTTCAAATGCATGTCTAATTAACTGCCCATATGCCACACCTAGTGACACACTGGCACAATTATGAACTTGCTTGCCTCCTGAAGTTTGTTTAACTTGCTTGCCTCCTGAAGTTTGTGGATTAGAGCACAGGATTGCTGCCATGGAGGGCCAGCCCAGGGAGATCCAAGGCAGCATCCAAGCCTCCTGGAACAACAACTACCTGTCCACTCATGATGTTCTCCCCTTCCCTGCTGCACATACCCCCTTTCTCCCACTTCCCCCCAAGGTACCATGTTGGACCAGCCAGTTTGCTAATGTTTTTATTAAATCCACTTAATTGTTGGTAACCTAACATGTTTGTTGTCATTTTGCTTCATGGTGTGTGCACACTTGTGCAATTGTTTCACGGGTGGTTTCCCCTCTCAGTCCACATGCGGGTGAATAGTTTGCTTTCTCTGGCTTGAAATAGAGAAATAGAGAAATCTGGGGTTTATTTTCTTCTGGTGTTAAGTCCCGGAGCATGGCTTGAGACCATTTTCCAGTCATGTCCGCCATCTACATAGGCGAGATCCCAAACAGGATGGAGCCATTTCTTTCAGACAGTATGGACAATCCCAAAGAGATATGTATATGTTCCAGAGAAGTCACAGTTAGCTGGGGCTTCCTGCCACGGTCTGCCATATGTATGCATTTATTTTGCAATATGTGAAATGGCTCTAATGAGATCCCCAAATAAGACTCAAAATGGACTCACTTGAATTACCCTTCACTCAGTGGCAGTTTTAAAGTTCATTGATATTTATACTTAAGAAATCAATGTTTTAAATCTGTTTTGAATTTTAACTGTTTTTAATCATGGTTGCTAATGATTTTGCTTAAGTTCAACCTCCTGCTCAGTGCAAAATCTCCAAGTAAAACATCCCCAGCAGGTAACTGTGCAACCTCTTTGTGCAGAAGTCCAGAGAAGGAGAACCACCACTTCAATAGGCAATTGGATCCACTGCTGAACCCCTCTTACTGACAAGAAGAAATAAGATGTTCAATCAAAATCCAACCTCCTAAGCGGAAGCAAAACAAGTACTGAGTACACTTGTCCCTCCACATTTGTGGATTTGACTTTTGCGGATTTGATCATTCATGGATTTTATTCATATGCTGTCTCTAGGAATATCTAGGCCCTCCAGCACAACTCTGTGGTCAACTTTAACCAAAAGTCACACTGAAGGACCTAGAGATTCCTAGAGAGAACACTTCATTAGGCATTTGTAGCTCCTCCAATGCAATTCTATGGTCAATATCTGGCAGATGTTAACCACAGTGTTGCACTGGAGGACCTAGAGATTCCAAGAGATGTTTTCTCTGAGGTAAAAATATAGTGTTTTTGTTATTTGTGGTTTTTCCACATTCACTGGGGTACTTCTTCTTCATCTGCATCTGTGGTTGGTAACCTCAGTGAATGTGGAGGGAAGAGTGTTGTTGTTGTTAGCTACCCTTGAGTCAGTTCTGACTCATGGCAACCCCATGATGAGACTTCTCCAAGAATCCCTATCCTTCACTGCCCTGTCCATAACCCCCCCGATTGAGTCTATCTATCTGGTTTGTGGTCTTCCTCTCTTTCTTCCAACCTCCACCTCTTCTAGCATTATTGTTTTTCCTAGTGATCCGTGCCTTCTCATTATGTGGCAAAAGTATGATGATCTCAATTTTATCATCTTTGCTTCCAAGGAGAGCCCTGGTCTGATCTATTCAAGAACCCATTTATTTGTCTTCTTGCCTGTCCATGATATCCTAAGTATTCTTCTACAGCACCACATTTTAAATGATACGATTTTTGTTATAAGCATTTCATTGTTTGTGCCACAGTCAGCTCCTGGTTTAGTTTTGGCCACAAGGATAGAGCTTCTCCATCTTCTACTTCCAATTATGTAGTCTATCTGGTTTTTGTTTTTACTCTGGTGAAGTCCAGGTATATGGTCTCCTATCTGGTTGTATGAAGAAGGTATTTGCAACGAATAGATTGCTGACTTTACAGAATTCTATCAGATGCTCTCCTGCTTTGTTTCTTGTTCCTAATCCAAATCTTCCTACTGTTTCTGATTCTTCATTGTTGCCAATGTTACCATTCAAGTCTCTAATGATTAGTTTGAAATTTTGTGATGGTGTGTTGTCAATTTCTTCCTGGACTGCATCATAGAATCTCTCAATTTCTTCTTCATCTGCATCTGTGGTTGGTGCATATACCTGGATTATTGTGATGTTTAAAGGTTTACCCTGAAGCTTTATTGATAAGATACAGTCTGACTTTGAGTTGTATCCTTTGAGTGTTCTAGCTATATCTTTCCGTAGTATGAAAGCCACCCCATTTCTTCTTGTTTTTTCATTTCTTGAATAGATTTCTGTACAGTTGTCTGAGTCCAAGTGACTCATTCTTGCCCATAATATGCCTAGTCATCAACCAGTTAAAATTAGCTTTCCCCAGAATTGTCAATTCTATCATTAACTAGTCACTTCCCCCTAAAATACCAACTACTTGAATTGCCGCTATCTACTTTTCAGAAGGATAAAACCATGAAAAGGAGATGTGCTATGGAATAATCCCCCACTGTCTTCATGATTCAGTGAGCCTTAACCACTGCTCCAAATTACTCCACATGGTATAGCAACAACAGACATCTCTATTAATCATTATTTGAAAAAAAAACAAAAATGGGTAATTAAACATCTCCAATCTGGTGTTGAAGCATACAAGTAAACTCCAAAGGCTCCTGCTCTATCTTCTCTTTTATTTGGCTTATCCCACCTAGCAGGAAAAGAATGCTATAAAAAGGTTGTTTTTACTGACTGTCCCACTGACTATTTGGGAGCCTTTGTGAAAAAAATAATAAGCATTACAAAATAAAGAACATAAACTTGAAATATGCTTCACGAAATACTTTAAGAAATGTGTGCAGACTTGAGAATGTTGAAACTTACCTGAAGCAGCATACCAGTTTGATATTATAATGTCTTGTTCTTACAATATTATTTAGAACTCACATCAGCTTTAAGTTACATGTGAATAGTTTACTATAAAATGACCTGATGTTCAGTGTTTCAATAGCATGGCTGTCATGTAAGCTCTGCCACAGCTTTCTGTATAATTTCTAATTCTGATGGATCCAAACTGACAAGTTCTTATAAAAATTCAGACCTGACAAATTTCTCCTACATTCCTAACTTTGACATTCTACATTGTTTCCCACAGTGACCAAGCAGTGAGACTTGAAAGCTTTTGTCCTTCTCCAGTGCTTTCTCCTCACATCTGATATCGTGTCATCTACTGATGCTATTCTGACAAATAGGTATCAATGGGGCTAGACAGACTGCCCCTTTGGAGCAGCCTGCTGCCACCCCTTTCAGCGTCGGATTGGGGCCCTGGCAACTACATGCTGCAGCCCCGATCCACCCTTTTTCCGATACTAAAAGGAACGGCAAAATGTATTCATCTGGACACAGTGCCAAAGAAGTGCCATGATGCCACCCGCCATGTGGTAGGGCACATTCTGTGATGGTGGCATCAGGGCAGCATTGGGGCGTGAGTCGTGCAGATGCCACATCCCCATTCTGCCCTGAAGCTGGTGTTACCGCCGGTCTGTACAGCTTCTATGTCTCAACATAAATGAATTTGTCTAATTTCTTTTAAAAATACATGCAAAGTAGTAGCCGCCACCACATCTCCAAGTGTGTTCCATAAATTGATGAAGTGAATAAATTCAGTGCACTGTATTTATATAAATTCAGAGTTAAAACTGAGTAATTATGTGACTTTTTCTATTACTTTTTTATTTTCAGATTGATTTGCCCTTTACTGACTTTTGATTTGGGTATGAAAACACAATAAAGATTCTATCAAAGGAGAAGAAATTGGTGATCAGCAACAGGAAATGATTACAATATAATCAAATATAATTTGAGCTGTTCACAAAAATCCAAGCATATAACATATGTACTGAACCATATTATTCTTAATTTTCTATGACAGTACAGATAGTAAAATGGGGTCAAGAAATGAAACATAGCATTTCAGCTGTCAGCTGAAAAATTGTCCGAAATCAATTTCTTGGATTACCTACTACAACTCAAAAACATTCTATCATTTTTTGTCATGGTCCTGCTTATTTTCTTGTCATGGTGCTGTTTATAGAACAATGTTAAATGCCAAGATGCTTGATTAGAAATATGTTTCTAGTGTGTAAAATAATGGTTACTGAGCAGCTGGAGGAGAAACTTGGCCTGAAGGTATAGCCTATATTATGATACAGATATAGAAGTATTATTATGTGCCCAAATGATCTCAAGTCTTCATGTTACACTCTTCTCTACATTACAAAGTCACCAAAAAGTAGACGTTGAGGATTAAATCATCAATAGAACCATCCTTATCATTATCATAAAGATTTATTATCCACCCTCCAGAATAAAACATTTTTATAAAATAAAAATAAAGTGAATACTTTAAAATCAAAAACTCAAAACACCATATTGCAAGTTATTCAAGCAGAAATTAAGAGTGCAAAATATATTTATCCACCCCCCCTCTCCCATTCTCAAAAGGATAACTCAACAATACTAAACCAAGAAACAATAAGATACCAAGTAATTATTCCCAAAGTCCAACTCCAGAATGGAAAACCACGCATTAGTATAACTTAATTTGGGACAAATCCATGTTGGAATTCCCCTCCACCACCACCACCACCAGTGGCATGTTTTTGCCTAACAAGTCTCTAATAAGCAAAGTCCACAGCATCCCTTACAGACAAGCATGTTTCCATTTTTTTACCTGTAATCTCTCTGAAAAGATCAGGCTTACTTAACACAGTTATGATCCTATAGATCAGGGGTTCCCAACCTGGGGGTGGCGATCCCTTCGG